>NW_027274638.1:0-89783 GCF_030028105.1 Mobula birostris
TCTACATAAAACCAGTGCCGTCCTCCCCATCTATCTACATAAAACCAGTCCTGTCCTCTGCATCTCTCTACATAAAACCAGTGCCACCCTACACATCTATATACATAATACCAGTGCCGTACTCTCCATCTCTCTCATAAAGCCAGTACCGTCCTCCCCATCTGTCTGCATAAAACCAGTGTCGTCCTATCCATCAATCTAGATAAAACCAGTCCTGTCCTCTGCATCTCTCTACATAAAACCAGTGCCACCCTACACATCTATATACATAATACCAGTGCCGTACTCTCCATCTCTCTCATAAAACCAGTACCGTCCTCCCCATCTGTCTGCATAAAACCAGTGTCGTCCTCCCCATCTATCTAGATAAAACCAGTGCCGTCGTACCCAACGAACTAGATAAAACCAGCGCCTTCCTCCCCATCTAAGTACATAAAACCAGGGCCATCTTCCTCATCTATCTACATAACACCCTTGCCATCCTACCCATCTATATACATAATACCAGTGCCGTACTCTCCATCTCTCTACATGAATCCAGTGCCGTCCTCCACATCTCTCTACATAAAACCAGTGCAATCTTACCCATCTATATACATAATACCAGTGCCGTACTCTCCATCTCTCTACATGAATCCAGTGCCGTCCTCCACATCTCTCTACATAAAACCAGTGCCATCTTACCCATCTAACTACATAAAATCAGTGCCGCACTCCCCAACTAAGTACAAAAATCCAGTGTCATCCTCCCCATCTATCTACATAAAACCAGTGCCATCTTACCCATCTAACTACATAAAATCAGTGCCGCACTCCCCAACTAAGTACAAAAATCCAGTGTCATCCTCCCCATCTATCTACATAAAACCAGTGCCATCCTACACATCGATCTACATAAAACCAGTGCCGTCCTCCCCACCTATCTACATAAAACCAGTCCTGTCCTCTGCATCTCTCTACATAAAACCAGTGCCACCCGACCCATCTATATGCATAATACCAGTGCCGTACTCTCCATCTCTCTCATAAAACCAGTACCGTCCTCCCCATCTGTCTGCATAAAACCAGTGTCGTCCTCCCCATCAATCTAGATAAAACCAGTGCCGTCGTACCCAACGAACTAGATAAAACCAGTGCCAACCTCCCCATCTAACTACATAATACCAGTGCCGTCCTCTCCACCTCTCTACATAAAACCAATGCCATCTTCCTCATCTATCTGCTTAAGACCATTGCCGTCCTACCCATCTATCTACATAAAACCAGTGCCGTGGTACTGATCCATCAACATAAAACCAGTGTCGTCCTCCCCATCTATCTACAGAAAAACAGTGCCGTCCTCCCCATCTATCTATATAAAACTAGTGACATCCTTTCCATCACTCTACATAATACCAGTGCCGTCCTCCCCATCTAACTACATAAAATCAGTGCCATCCTACTCATCTATCTACATAAAACCAGTGCCATCCTCCCCATCTATCTACATAAAACCAGTGCCTTCCTCCCCATTTATCTACATAAAACCAGTGCCATCCTACCCATCTATCTACATAAAACCAGTGCCGTCCTCCCCATCTATCTACATAAAACCAGTCCTGTCCTCTGCATCTCTCTACATAAAACCAGTGCCACCCTACACATCTATATACATAATACCAGTGCCGTACTCTCCATCTCTCTCATAAAACCAGTACCGTCCTCCCCATCTGTCTGCATAAAACCAGTGTCATCCTATCCATCAATCTAGATAAAACCAGTACCGTCGTACCCAACGAACTAGATAAAACCAGTGCCATCCTCCCCATCTAACTACATAATACCAGTGCCGTCCTCTCCATCTCTCTACATAAAACCAGTGCCATCTTCCTCATCTATCTGCATAAGACCATTGCCGTCGTACCCATCTATCTACATAAAACCAGTGTCGTCCTCCCCAACTATCTACATGAAACCAGTGCAGTCCACCCCTTCTATCTACATAAAACCAGTGCCCGTTCTCTCCATCTCTCCACATGAATCCAGTGCAGTCCTCCACATCTATCTACATAAAACCAGTGCCATCCTACTCATCTATCTACATAAAACCAGTGCCGTCCTACTGATCCATCAACATAAAACCAGTGCCACCCACCCCATCTCTCTAAATAAAACCAGTGCCCTCCTACCCGTCTAACTACATAAAACCAGTGCCGTCCTCCTCATCTATCTACATAAAACCAGTGCCGTCCTACCCATCTATATACATAATACCATTGCCGTCCTACCCATCTATTTACATAAAACCAGTGCCGTCCTCTCGATCTCTCTACATAAAACCAGTGCCATCTTCCTCATCTATCTACATAAGACCATTGCCGTCCTACCTATCTATCTACATAAAACCAGTGTCGTGCTACTGATCCATCAACATAAAACCAGTGCCATCCACCCCATCTCTCTAAATAAAACCAGTGCCGTCCTACCCACCCGTCTACATAAAACCAGTGCCATCCTACCCATCTAACTACATAAAACCTGTGCCGTCCTCCCTATCTGTCTGCATAAAACCAGTGTCGTTCTCCCCATCAATCTAGATAAAACCAGTGCCGTCGTACCCAACGAACTGGATAAAAGCAGTGCCATCCTCGCCATCTAACTACATAATACCAATGCCGTCCTCTCCATCTCTCTACATAAAACCAGTGCCATCTTCCTCATCTATCTGCATAAGACTATTGACGTCCTACCCATCTAACTACATAAAACCAGTGCCGTGCTACTGATCCATCAACATTAAACCAGTGCCATCCTCATATCTATCTACATAAAACCAGTGCCGTCCTCCCCATCTATCTACATAAAACCAGTGCCATCCTACCCATCTATCTACATAAAACCAGTGCC
This sequence comes from Mobula birostris, assembly GCF_030028105.1. NCBI lineage: Eukaryota > Metazoa > Chordata > Chondrichthyes > Myliobatiformes > Myliobatidae > Mobula > Mobula birostris. The sequence goes on from NW_027274638.1 coordinate 2,887, forward strand.
GTCCTCCCCATCTATCTACATAAAATCAGTGCCATCCTACTCATCTATCAACATAAAACCAGTGCCATCCTCCCCATCTATCTACATAAAACTAGTCCTGTCCTCTGCATCTCTCTACATAAAACCAGTGCCACCCTACCCATCTATATACATAATACCAGTGCCGTACTCTCCATCTCTCTCATGAAACCAGTACCGTCCTCCCCATCTCTCTGCATAAAACCAGTGTCGTCCTCCCCATCAATCTAGATAAAACCAGTGCCGTCGTACCCAATGAACTAGATAAAACCAGTGCCATCCTCCCCATCTGACTACATAATACCAGTGCCGTCGTCTCCATCTCTCTACATAAAACCAGTGCCATCTTCCTCATCTATCTGCATAAGACCATTGCCTTCCTACCCATCTATCTACATAAAACCAGTGCCGTGCTACTGATCCATCAACATAAAACCAGTGTCGTCCTCCCCATCTATCTACATAAAACCAGTGCAGTCCACCCCATCTATCTACATAAAACCAGTGCCCGTTCTCTCCATCTCTCTACATGAATCCAGCGCCGTCCTCCACATCTCTCTACATAAAACCAGTGCCATCCTACTCATCTATCTACATAAAACCAGTGCCGTCCTCCCGATCTATCTACAGAAAAACAGTGCCGTCCTCCCCATCTATCTATATAAAACTAGTGCCATCCTTTCCATCTCTCTACATAATACCAGTGCCGTCCTCCCCATCTAACTACATAAAACAAGTGCCGTCCTCCCCATCTATCTACATAAAATCAGTGCCATCCTACTCATCTATCTACATAAAACCAGTGCCATCCTACCCATCTATCTACATAAAACCAGTGCCGTCCTCCCCATCTATCTACATAAAACCAGTGCCGTCCTCCCCATCTATCTACATAAAACAAGTGCCGTCCTCCCCATCTATCTACATAAAACCAGTCCTGTCCTCTGCATCTCTCTACATAAAACCAGTGCCACCCTACCCATCTATATACATAATACCAGTGCCGTACTCTCCATCTCTCTCATAAAACCACTACCGTCCTCCCCATCTGTCTGCGTAAAACCTGTGTCGTCCTCCCCACCAATCTAGATAAAACCAGTGCCGTCCTCCCCATCTAACTATATAATACCAGTGCCATCCTCCCCATCTCTCTAAATAAAACCAGTGCCGTCCTACCCACGCATCTACATAAAACCAGTGCCATCCTACCCATCTAACTACATAAAACCTGTGCCGTCCTCCCAAACTAAGTACATAAAACCAGTGTCATCCTCCCCATCTATATACATAAAACCAGTGCCGTCCTCCCCATCTATCTATATAAAACTAGTGCCATCCTTTCCATCTCTCTACATAATACCAGTGCCGTACTCTCCATCTCTCTCATAAAACCAGTACCGTCCTCCCCATCTGTCAGCATAAAACCAGTGTCGTCCTCCCCATCAATCTAGATAAAACCTGTGCCGTCGTACCCAACGAACGAGATAAAACCAGTGCCATCCTCCCCATCTAACTACATAATACCAGTGTCGTCGTCTCCATCTCTCTACATAAAACCAGTGCCATCTTCCTCATCTATCTGCATAAGACCATTGCCGTCCTCCCCATCTATCTACATAAAACCACTGCCGTCCTCCCCATCTATCTACATAAAACCAGTCCTGTCCTCTGCACCTCTGTACATAAAACCAGTGCTACCCTACCCATCTATCTACATAATACCAGTGCCGTCCTCCCCATCTAACTACATAAAACAAGTGCCGTCCTCCCCATCTATCTACATAAAATCAGTGCCATCCTAATCATCTAGCTACATAAAACCAGTGCCATCCTCCCCATCTATCTACATAAAACCAGTGCCGTCTTCCCCATTTATCTACATAAAACCAATGCCATCCTACCCATCTATCTACATAAAACCAGTGCCGTCCTCCCCATCTATCTACATAAAACCACTGTCGTCCTCCCCATCTATCTACATAAAACCAGTCCTGTCCTCTGCACCTCTGTACATAAAACCAGTGCTACCCTACCCATCTATCTACAGAAAACCAGTGCCGTCCTCTCCATCTCTCTACATAAAACCAGTGCCATCTTCCTCATCTATCTGCATAAGACCATTGCGTCCTACCCATCTATCTACATAAAACCAGTGCCGTGTTACTGATCCATCAACATAAAACTAGTGTCGTCCTCCCCATCTATCTACAGAAAAACAGTGCCGTCCTCCTCATTTATCTAAATAAAACTAGTGCCATCCTTTCCATCTCTCTACATAATACCAGTGCCGTCCTCTCCATCTCTCTACATTAAACCAGTGCCATCTTCCTCATCTATCTGCATAAGACCATTGCCGTTATACCCATCTATCCACATAAAACCAGTGCCGTCCTACTGATCCATCAACATAAAACCAGTGCCATCCACCCCATCTATCTAAATAAAACCAGTGCCCTCCTACCCATCTAACTACATAAAACCAGTGCCGTCCTCCTCATCTCTCTACATAAAACCAGTGCCACCCTACCCATCTATATACATAATACCAGTGCCGTACTCTCCATCTCTCTCATAAAACCAGTACCGTCCTCCCCATCTGTCTGCATAAAACCAGTGTCGTCCTCCCCATCAATCTAGATAAAACCAGTGCCGTCCTCTCTATCTCTCTACATAAAACCAGTGCCGTCCTACCATCTATCTAAATAAAACCAGCGTCGTCCACCCCATCTGTCTACATAAAATCAGTGCCATCCTGCTCATCTATCTACATAAAACCAGTGCCATCCTCCCCATCTCTCTAAATAAAACCAGTGCCGTCCTACCCACCCGTCTACATAAAACCAGTGCCATCCTCCCCATCTAACAACATAATACCAGTGCAGTCCTCTCCATCTCTCTACAGAAAACCAGTGCCATCTTCCTCATCTATCTACATAAGACCATTGCCGTCCTACCTATCTATCTACATAAAATCAGTGCCGTGCTACTGATCCATCAACATAAAACCAGTGCCATCCACCCCATCTCTCTAAATAAAACCAGTGCCCTCCTACCCATCTAACTACATAAAACCAGTGCCGTCCTCCTCATCTATCTACATAAAACCAGTGCCGTCCTACCCATCTATCTGCATAAAACCAGTGCCGTCCCACCCATCTATCTACATAAAACCAGTGCCATCCACCCCATCTCTCTAAATAAAACCAGTGCCGTCCTACCCATCCATCTACATAAAACCAGTGCCATCCTACCCATCTAACTACATAAAACCTGTGCCGTCCTCCCAAACTAAGTACATAAAAGCAGTGTCATCCTCCCCATCTATATACATAAAACCAGTGCCGTCCTCCCCATCTATCTATATAAATCTAGTGCCATCCTTTCCATCTCTCTACATAATACCAGTGCCGTTTTCCCCATCTAACTACATAAAACCAGTGCCGTCCTCCCCATCCATCTACATAAAACCAGTGCCGTCCTCCCTATCTATCTACATAAAACCAGTAACATCCTACTCATCTATCTACATAAAACCAGTGCCGTCCTCCCCATCTATCTACATAAAACCAGTCCTGTCCTCTGCATCTCTCTACATAAAACCAGTCCTGTCCTCTGCATCTCTCTACATAAAACCAGTGCCACCCTACCCATCTATATACATGATACCAGTGCCGTACTCTCCATCTCTCTCATAAAACCAGTACCGTCCTCCCCATCTGTCTGCATAAAACCAGTGTCGTCCTCCCCATCAATCTAGATAAAACCAGTGCCGTCGTACCCAACGAACTAGATAAATCCACTGCCATCATCCCCATCTAACTAAATAATACCAGTGCCTTCCTCTCCATCTCTCTACATAAAACCAGTTGCATCTTCCTCATCTATCTGCATAAGACCATTGCCGTCCTACCCATCTATCTACATAAAACCAGTGCCGTGCTACTGATCCATCAACATAAAACCAGTGTCGTCCTCCCCATCTATCTACATAAAACCAGTGCCGTGCTACTGATCCATCAACATAAAACCAGTGTCGTCCTCCCCATCTATCTACATAAAATCAGTGCAGTCCACCCCATCTGTCTACATAAAACCAGTGCCGTCCTCCCCATCTAACTACATAAAACAAGTGTCGTCCTCCCCATCTATCTGCACAAAATCAGTGCCATCCTCCCCATCCATCTACATAAAACCGGTGCCATCCTACCCATCTATCTACATAAAACCAGTGCCGTCCTCCCCATCTATCTATATAAAACTAGTGCCATCCTTTCCATCTCTCTACATAATACCAGTGCCGTACTCTCCATCTCTCTCATAAAACCAGTACCGTCCTCCCCATCTGTCAGCATAAAACCAGTGTCGTCCTCCCCATCAATCTAGATAAAACCTGTGCCGTCGTACCCAACGAACGAGATAAAACCAGTGCCATCCTCCCCATCTAACTACATAATACCAGTGCCGTCGTCTCCATCTCTCTACATAAAACCAGTGCCATCTTCCTCATCTATCTGCATAAGACCATTGCCGTCCTCCCCATCTATCTACATAAAACCACTGCCGTCCTCCCCATCTATCTACATAAAACCAGTCCTGTCCTCTGCACCTCTGTACATAAAACCAGTGCTACCCTACCCATCTATCTACATAATACCAGTGCCGTCCTCCCCATCTAACTACATAAAACAAGTGCCGTCCTCCCCATCTATCTACATAAAATCAGTGCCATCCTACTCATCTAGCTACATAAAACCAGTGCCATCTTCCCCATCTATCTACATAAAACCAGTGCCGTCCTCCCCATTTATCTACATAAAACCAATGCCATCCTACCCATCTATCTACATAAAACCAGTGCCGTCCTCCCCATCTATCTACATAAAACCACTGTCGTCCTCCCCATCTATCTACATAAAACCAGTCCTGTCCTCTGCACCTCTGTACATAAAACCAGTGCTACCCTACCCATCTACCTACAGAAAACCAGTGCCGTCCTCTCCATCTCTCTACATAAAACCAGTGCCATCTTCCTCATCTATCTGCATAAGACCATTGCGTCCTACCCATCTATCTACATAAAACCAGTGCCGTGTTACTGATCCATCAACATAAAACTAGTGTCGTCCTCCCCATCTATCTACAGAAAAACAGTGCCGTCCTCCTCATTTATCTAAATAAAACTAGTGCCATCCTTTCCATCTATCTACATAAAACCAGTGCCGTCCTCCACATCTCTCTACATCAAACCAGTGCCATCCTACTCATCTATCTACATAAAACCAGTGCCGTCCTACTGATCCATCAACATAAAACCAGTGCCACCCTACACATCTATATACATAATACCAGTGCCGTACCCTCCATCTCTCTCATAAAACCAGGACCGTCCTCCCCATCTGTCTGCATAAAACCAGTGTCGTCCTCCCCATCTATCTAGATAAAACCAGTGCCGTCGTACCCAACGAACGAGATAAAACCAGTGCTAACCTCCCCATCTAACTACATAATACCAGTGCCGTCCTCTCCATCTCTCTACATAAAACCAGTGCCATCTTCCTCATCTATCTGCTTAAGATCATTGCCGTCCTACCCATCTATCTACATAAAACCAGTGCCGTGCTACTGATCCATCAACATAAAACCAGTGTCGTCCTCCCCATCTATCTACATAAAACCAGTGCCGTCCTCCACATCTCTCTACATCAAACCAGTGCCATCCTACTCATCTATCTACATAAAACCAGTGCCGTCCTACTGATCCATCAACATAAAACCAGTGCCGTGCTACTGATCCATCAACATAAAACCAGTGCCATCCTACCCATCTAACTACATAAAACCTGTGCCGTCCTCCCCAACTAAGTACATCAAACCAGTGTCATCCTCCCCATCTATCTACATAAAACCAGTGCCGTCCTCCCCATCTATCTATATAAAACTAGTGCCATCCTTTCCATCTCTCTACATAATACCAGTGCCGTCCTCCCCATCTAACTACATAAAACAAGTGCCGTCCTCCCCATCTATCTACATAAAATCACTGCCATCCTACTCATCTATCTACATAAAACCAGTGCCATCCTCCCCATCTATCTACATAAAACCAGTGCCGTCCTCCCCATTTATCTACATAAAACCAGTGCCATCCTACCCATCTATCTACATAAAACCAGTGCCGTCCTCCCCATCTATCTACATAAAACCAGTCCTGTCCTCTGCATCTCTCTACATAAAACCAGTGCCACCCTACACATCTATATACATAATACCAGTGCCGTACTCTCCATCTCTCTCATAAAGCCAGTACCGTCCTCCCCATCTGTCTGCATAAAACCAGTGTCGTCCTATCCATCAATCTAGATAAAACCAGTGCCGTCGTACCCAACGAACTAGATAAAACCAGTGCCACCCTACACATCTATATACATAATACCAGTGCCGTACCCTCCATCTCTCTCATAAAACCAGTACCGTCCTCTCCATCTGTCTGCATAAAACCAGTGTCGTCCTCCCCATCTATCTAGATAAAACCAGTGCCGTCGTACCCAACGAACTAGATAAAACCAGCGCCTTCCTCCCCATCTAAGTACATAAAACCAGGGCCATCTTCCTCATCTATCTACATAACACCCTTGCCATCCTACCCATCTATATACATAATACCAGTGCCGTACTCTCCATCTCTCTACATGAATCCAGTGCCGTCCTCCACATCTCTCTACATAAAACCAGTGCAATCTTACCCATCTATATACATAATACCAGTGCCGTACTCTCCATCTCTCTACATGAATCCAGTGCCGTCCTCCACATCTCTCTACATAAAACCAGTGCCATCTTACCCATCTAACTACATAAAATCAGTGCCGCACTCCCCAACTAAGTACAAAAATCCAGTGTCATCCTCCCCATCTATCTACATAAAACCAGTGCCATCTTACCCATCTAACTACATAAAATCAGTGCCGCACTCCCCAACTAAGTACAAAAATCCAGTGTCATCCTCCCCATCTATCTACATAAAACCAGTGCCATCCTACACATCGATCTACATAAAACCAGTGCCGTCCTCCCCACCTATCTACATAAAACCAGTCCTGTCCTCTGCATCTCTCTACATAAAACCAGTGCCACCCGACCCATCTATATGCATAATACCAGTGCCGTACTCTCCATCTCTCTCATAAAACCAGTACCGTCCTCCCCATCTGTCTGCATAAAACCAGTGTCGTCCTCCCCATCAATCTAGATAAAACCAGTGCCGTCGTACCCAACGAACTAGATAAAACCAGTGCCAACCTCCCCATCTAACTACATAATACCAGTGCCGTCCTCTCCACCTCTCTACATAAAACCAATGCCATCTTCCTCATCTATCTGCTTAAGACCATTGCCGTCCTACCCATCTATCTACATAAAACCAGTGCCGTGGTACTGATCCATCAACATAAAACCAGTGTCGTCCTCCCCATCTATCTACAGAAAAACAGTGCCGTCCTCCCCATCTATCTATATAAAACTAGTGACATCCTTTCCATCACTCTACATAATACCAGTGCCGTCCTCCCCATCTAACTACATAAAATCAGTGCCATCCTACTCATCTATCTACATAAAACCAGTGCCATCCTCCCCATCTATCTACATAAAACCAGTGCCTTCCTCCCCATTTATCTACATAAAACCAGTGCCATCCTACCCATCTATCTACATAAAACCAGTGCCGTCCTCCCCATCTATCTACATAAAACCAGTCCTGTCCTCTGCATCTCTCTACATAAAACCAGTGCCACCCTACACATCTATATACATAATACCAGTGCCGTACTCTCCATCTCTCTCATAAAACCAGTACCGTCCTCCCCATCTGTCTGCATAAAACCAGTGTCATCCTATCCATCAATCTAGATAAAACCAGTACCGTCGTACCCAACGAACTAGATAAAACCAGTGCCATCCTCCCCATCTAACTACATAATACCAGTGCCGTCCTCTCCATCTCTCTACATAAAACCAGTGCCATCTTCCTCATCTATCTGCATAAGACCATTGCCGTCGTACCCATCTATCTACATAAAACCAGTGTCGTCCTCCCCAACTATCTACATGAAACCAGTGCAGTCCACCCCTTCTATCTACATAAAACCAGTGCCCGTTCTCTCCATCTCTCCACATGAATCCAGTGCAGTCCTCCACATCTATCTACATAAAACCAGTGCCATCCTACTCATCTATCTACATAAAACCAGTGCCGTCCTACTGATCCATCAACATAAAACCAGTGCCACCCACCCCATCTCTCTAAATAAAACCAGTGCCCTCCTACCCGTCTAACTACATAAAACCAGTGCCGTCCTCCTCATCTATCTACATAAAACCAGTGCCGTCCTACCCATCTATATACATAATACCATTGCCGTCCTACCCATCTATTTACATAAAACCAGTGCCGTCCTCTCGATCTCTCTACATAAAACCAGTGCCATCTTCCTCATCTATCTACATAAGACCATTGCCGTCCTACCTATCTATCTACATAAAACCAGTGTCGTGCTACTGATCCATCAACATAAAACCAGTGCCATCCACCCCATCTCTCTAAATAAAACCAGTGCCGTCCTACCCACCCGTCTACATAAAACCAGTGCCATCCTACCCATCTAACTACATAAAACCTGTGCCGTCCTCCCTATCTGTCTGCATAAAACCAGTGTCGTTCTCCCCATCAATCTAGATAAAACCAGTGCCGTCGTACCCAACGAACTGGATAAAAGCAGTGCCATCCTCGCCATCTAACTACATAATACCAATGCCGTCCTCTCCATCTCTCTACATAAAACCAGTGCCATCTTCCTCATCTATCTGCATAAGACTATTGACGTCCTACCCATCTAACTACATAAAACCAGTGCCGTGCTACTGATCCATCAACATTAAACCAGTGCCATCCTCATATCTATCTACATGAAACCAGTGCCGTCCTCCCCATCTATCTACATAAGACCAGTGCCATCCTACCCATCTATCTACATAAAACCAGTGCCGTCCTCCCCATCTATCTACATAAAATCAGTGCCATCCTACTCATCTATCAACATAAAACCAGTGCCATCCTCCCCATCTATCTACATAAAACTAGTCCTGTCCTCTGCATCTCTCTACATAAAACCAGTGCCACCCTACCCATCTATATACATAATACCAGTGGCGTACTCTCCATCTCTCTCATAAAACCAGTACCGTCCTCCCCATCTCTCTGCATAAAACCAGTGTCGTCCTCCCCATCAATCTAGATAAAACCAGTGCCGTCGTACCCAATGAACTAGATAAAACCAGTGCCATCCTCCCCATCTGACTACATAATACCAGTGCCGTCGTCTCCATCTCTCTACATAAAACCAGTGCCATCTTCCTCATCTATCTGCATAAGACCATTGCCGTCCTACCCATCTATCTACATAAAACCAGTGCCGTGCTACTGATCCATCAACATAAAACCAGTGTCGTCCTCCCCATCTATCTACATAAAACCAGTGCAGTCCACCCCATCTATCTACATAAAACCAGTGCCCGTTCTCTCCATCTCTCTACATGAATCCAGCGCCGTCCTCCACATCTCTCTACATAAAACCAGTGCCATCCTACTCATCTATCTACGTAAAACCAGTGCCGTCCTCCCGATCTATCTACAGAAAAACAGTGCCGTCCTCCCCATCTATCTATATAAAACTAGTGCCATCCTTTCCATCTCTCTACATAATACCAGTGCCGTCCTCCCCATCTAACTACATAAAACAAGTGCCGTCCTCCCCATCTATCTACATAAAATCAGTGCCATCCTACTCATCTATCTACATAAAACCAGTGCCATCCTACCCATCTATCTACATAAAACCAGTGCCGTCCTCCCCATCTATCTACATAAAACCAGTGCCGTCCTCCCCATCTATCTACATAAAACAAGTGCCGTCCTCCCCATCTATCTACATAAAACCAGTCCTGTCCTCTGCATCTCTCTACATAAAACCAGTGCCACCCTACCCATCTATATACATAATACCAGTGCCGTACTCTCCATCTCTCTCATAAAACCAGTACCGTCCTCCCCATCTGTCTGCGTAAAACCTGTGTCGTCCTCCCCACCAATCTAGATAAAACCAGTGCCGTCCTCCCCATCTAACTATATAATACCAGTGCCATCCTCCCCATCTCTCTAAATAAAACCAGTGCCGTCCTACCCACGCATCTACATAAAACCAGTGCCATCCTACCCATCTAACTACATAAAACCTGTGCCGTCCTCCCAAACTAAGTACATAAAACCAGTGTCATCCTCCCCATCTATATACATAAAACCAGTGCCGTCCTCCCCATCTATCTATATAAAACTAGTGCCATCCTTTCCATCTCTCTACATAATACCAGTGCCGTACTCTCCATCTCTCTCATAAAACCAGTACCGTCCTCCCCATCTGTCAGCATAAAACCAGTGTCGTCCTCCCCATCAATCTAGATAAAACCTGTGCCGTCGTACCCAACGAACGAGATAAAACCAGTGCCATCCTCCCCATCTAACTACATAATACCAGTGCCGTCGTCTCCATCTCTCTACATAAAACCAGTGCCATCTTCCTCATCTATCTGCATAAGACCATTGCCGTCCTCCCCATCTATCTACATAAAACCACTGCCGTCCTCCCCATCTATCTACATAAAACCAGTCCTGTCCTCTGCACCTCTGTACATAAAACCAGTGCTACCCTACCCATCTATCTACATAATACCAGTGCCGTCCTCCCCATCTAACTACATAAAACAAGTGCCGTCCTCCCCATCTATCTACATAAAATCAGTGCCATCCTAATCATCTAGCTACATAAAACCAGTGCCATCCTCCCCATCTATCTACATAAAACCAGTGCCGTCCTCCCCATTTATCTACATAAAACCAATGCCATCCTACCCATCTATCTACATAAAACCAGTGCCGTCCTCCCCATCTATCTACATAAAACCACTGTCGTCCTCCCCATCTATCTACATAAAACCAGTCCTGTCCTCTGCACCTCTGTACATAAAACCAGTGCTACCCTACCCATCTATCTACAGAAAACCAGTGCCGTCCTCTCCATCTCTCTACATAAAACCAGTGCCATCTTCCTCATCTATCTGCATAAGACCATTGCGTCCTACCCATCTATCTACATAAAACCAGTGCCGTGTTACTGATCCATCAACATAAAACTAGTGTCGTCCTCCCCATCTATCTACAGAAAAACAGTGCCGTCCTCCTCATTTATCTAAATAAAACTAGTGCCATCCTTTCCATCTCTCTACATAATACCAGTGCCGTCCTCTCCATCTCTCTACATTAAACCAGTGCCATCTTCCTCATCTATCTGCATAAGACCATTGCCGTTATACCCATCTATCTACATAAAACCAGTGCCGTCCTACTGATCCATCAACATAAAACCAGTGCCATCCACCCCATCTATCTAAATAAAACCAGTGCCCTCCTACCCATCTAACTACATAAAACCAGTGCCGTCCTCCTCATCTCTCTACATAAAACCAGTGCCACCCTACCCATCTATATACATAATACCAGTGCCGTACTCTCCATCTCTCTCATAAAACCAGTACCGTCCTCCCCATCTGTCTGCATAAAACCAGTGTCGTCCTCCCCATCAATCTAGATAAAACCAGTGCCATCCTCTCTATCTCTCTACATAAAACCAGTGCCGTCCTACCATCTATCTAAATAAAACCAGCGTCGTCCACCCCATCTGTCTACATAAAATCAGTGCCATCCTGCTCATCTATCTACATAAAACCAGCGCCATTCTCCCCATCTCTCTAAATAAAACCAGTGCCGTCCTACCCACCCGTCTACATAAAACCAGTGCCATCCTCCCCATCTAACAACATAATACCAGTGCAGTCCTCTCCATCTCTCTACAGAAAACCAGTGCCATCTTCCTCATCTATCTACATAAGACCATTGCCGTCCTACCTATCTATCTACATAAAATCAGTGCCGTGCTACTGATCCATCAACATAAAACCAGTGCCATCCACCCCATCTCTCTAAATAAAACCAGTGCCCTCCTACCCATCTAACTACATAAAACCAGTGCCGTCCTCCTCATCTATCTACATAAAACCAGTGCCGTCCTACCCATCTATCTGCATAAAACCAGTGCCGTCCCACCCATCTATCTACATAAAACCAGTGCCATCCACCCCATCTCTCTAAATAAAACCAGTGCCGTCCTACCCACCCATCTACATAAAACCAGTGCCATCCTACCCATCTAACTACATAAAACCTGTGCCGTCCTCCCAAACTAAGTACATAAAACCAGTGTCATCCTCCCCATCTATATACATAAAACCAGTGCCGTCCTCCCCATCTATCTATATAAATCTAGTGCCATCCTTTCCATCTCTCTACATAATACCAGTGCCGTTTTCCCCATCTAACTACATAAAACCAGTGCCGTCCTCCCCATCCATCTACATAAAACCAGTGCCGTCCTCCCTATCTATCTACATAAAACCAGTAACATCCTACTCATCTATCTACATAAAACCAGTGCCGTCCTCCCCATCTATCTACATAAAACCAGTCCTGTCCTCTGCATCTCTCTACATAAAACCAGTCCTGTCCTCTGCATCTCTCTACATAAAACCAGTGCCACCCTACCCATCTATATACATGATACCAGTGCCGTACTCTCCATCTCTCTCATAAAACCAGTACCGTCCTCCCCATCTGTCTGCATAAAACCAGTGTCGTCCTCCCCATCTATCTAGATAAAACCAGTGCCGTCGTACCCAACGAACTAGATAAAACCAGCGCCTTCCTCCCCATCTAAGTACATAAAACCAGGGCCATCTTCCTCATCTATCTACATAACACCCTTGCCATCCTACCCATCTATATACATAATACCAGTGCCGTACTCTCCATCTCTCTACATGAATCCAGTGCCGTCCTCCACATCTCTCTACATAAAACCAGTGCAATCTTACCCATCTATATACATAATACCAGTGCCGTACTCTCCATCTCTCTACATGAATCCAGTGCCGTCCTCCACATCTCTCTACATAAAACCAGTGCCATCTTACCCATCTAACTACATAAAATCAGTGCCGCACTCCCCAACTAAGTACAAAAATCCAGTGTCATCCTCCCCATCTATCTACATAAAACCAGTGCCATCTTACCCATCTAACTACATAAAATCAGTGCCGCACTCCCCAACTAAGTACAAAAATCCAGTGTCATCCTCCCCATCTATCTACATAAAACCAGTGCCATCCTACACATCGATCTACATAAAACCAGTGCCGTCCTCCCCACCTATCTACATAAAACCAGTCCTGTCCTCTGCATCTCTCTACATAAAACCAGTGCCACCCGACCCATCTATATGCATAATACCAGTGCCGTACTCTCCATCTCTCTCATAAAACCAGTACCGTCCTCCCCATCTGTCTGCATAAAACCAGTGTCGTCCTCCCCATCAATCTAGATAAAACCAGTGCCGTCGTACCCAACGAACTAGATAAAACCAGTGCCAACCTCCCCATCTAACTACATAATACCAGTGCCGTCCTCTCCACCTCTCTACATAAAACCAATGCCATCTTCCTCATCTATCTGCTTAAGACCATTGCCGTCCTACCCATCTATCTACATAAAACCAGTGCCGTGGTACTGATCCATCAACATAAAACCAGTGTCGTCCTCCCCATCTATCTACAGAAAAACAGTGCCGTCCTCCCCATCTATCTATATAAAACTAGTGACATCCTTTCCATCACTCTACATAATACCAGTGCCGTCCTCCCCATCTAACTACATAAAATCAGTGCCATCCTACTCATCTATCTACATAAAACCAGTGCCATCCTCCCCATCTATCTACATAAAACCAGTGCCTTCCTCCCCATTTATCTACATAAAACCAGTGCCATCCTACCCATCTATCTACATAAAACCAGTGCCGTCCTCCCCATCTATCTACATAAAACCAGTCCTGTCCTCTGCATCTCTCTACATAAAACCAGTGCCACCCTACACATCTATATACATAATACCAGTGCCGTACTCTCCATCTCTCTCATAAAACCAGTACCGTCCTCCCCATCTGTCTGCATAAAACCAGTGTCATCCTATCCATCAATCTAGATAAAACCAGTACCGTCGTACCCAACGAACTAGATAAAACCAGTGCCATCCTCCCCATCTAACTACATAATACCAGTGCCGTCCTCTCCATCTCTCTACATAAAACCAGTGCCATCTTCCTCATCTATCTGCATAAGACCATTGCCGTCGTACCCATCTATCTACATAAAACCAGTGTCGTCCTCCCCAACTATCTACATGAAACCAGTGCAGTCCACCCCTTCTATCTACATAAAACCAGTGCCCGTTCTCTCCATCTCTCCACATGAATCCAGTGCAGTCCTCCACATCTATCTACATAAAACCAGTGCCATCCTACTCATCTATCTACATAAAACCAGTGCCGTCCTACTGATCCATCAACATAAAACCAGTGCCACCCACCCCATCTCTCTAAATAAAACCAGTGCCCTCCTACCCGTCTAACTACATAAAACCAGTGCCGTCCTCCTCATCTATCTACATAAAACCAGTGCCGTCCTACCCATCTATATACATAATACCATTGCCGTCCTACCCATCTATTTACATAAAACCAGTGCCGTCCTCTCGATCTCTCTACATAAAACCAGTGCCATCTTCCTCATCTATCTACATAAGACCATTGCCGTCCTACCTATCTATCTACATAAAACCAGTGTCGTGCTACTGATCCATCAACATAAAACCAGTGCCATCCACCCCATCTCTCTAAATAAAACCAGTGCCGTCCTACCCACCCGTCTACATAAAACCAGTGCCATCCTACCCATCTAACTACATAAAACCTGTGCCGTCCTCCCTATCTGTCTGCATAAAACCAGTGTCGTTCTCCCCATCAATCTAGATAAAACCAGTGCCGTCGTACCCAACGAACTGGATAAAAGCAGTGCCATCCTCGCCATCTAACTACATAATACCAATGCCGTCCTCTCCATCTCTCTACATAAAACCAGTGCCATCTTCCTCATCTATCTGCATAAGACTATTGACGTCCTACCCATCTAACTACATAAAACCAGTGCCGTGCTACTGATCCATCAACATTAAACCAGTGCCATCCTCATATCTATCTACATAAAACCAGTGCCGTCCTCCCCATCTATCTACATAAAACCAGTGCCATCCTACCCATCTATCTACATAAAACCAGTGCCGTCCTCCCCATCTATCTACATAAAATCAGTGCCATCCTACTCATCTATCAACATAAAACCAGTGCCATCCTCCCCATCTATCTACATAAAACTAGTCCTGTCCTCTGCATCTCTCTACATAAAACCAGTGCCACCCTACCCATCTATATACATAATACCAGTGCCGTACTCTCCATCTCTCTCATGAAACCAGTACCGTCCTCCCCATCTCTCTGCATAAAACCAGTGTCGTCCTCCCCATCAATCTAGATAAAACCAGTGCCGTCGTACCCAATGAACTAGATAAAACCAGTGCCATCCTCCCCATCTGACTACATAATACCAGTGCCGTCGTCTCCATCTCTCTACATAAAACCAGTGCCATCTTCCTCATCTATCTGCATAAGACCATTGCCTTCCTACCCATCTATCTACATAAAACCAGTGCCGTGCTACTGATCCATCAACATAAAACCAGTGTCGTCCTCCCCATCTATCTACATAAAACCACTGCCGTCCTCCCCATCTATCTACATAAAACCAGTCCTGTCCTCTGCACCTCTGTACATAAAACCAGTGCTACCCTACCCATCTATCTACATAATACCAGTGCCGTCCTCCCCATCTAACTACATAAAACAAGTGCCGTCCTCCCCATCTATCTACATAAAATCAGTGCCATCCTAATCATCTAGCTACATAAAACCAGTGCCATCCTCCCCATCTATCTACATAAAACCAGTGCCGTCCTCCCCATTTATCTACATAAAACCAATGCCATCCTACCCATCTATCTACATAAAACCAGTGCCGTCCTCCCCATCTATCTACATAAAACCACTGTCGTCCTCCCCATCTATCTACATAAAACCAGTCCTGTCCTCTGCACCTCTGTACATAAAACCAGTGCTACCCTACCCATCTATCTACAGAAAACCAGTGCCGTCCTCTCCATCTCTCTACATAAAACCAGTGCCATCTTCCTCATCTATCTGCATAAGACCATTGCGTCCTACCCATCTATCTACATAAAACCAGTGCCGTGTTACTGATCCATCAACATAAAACTAGTGTCGTCCTCCCCATCTATCTACAGAAAAACAGTGCCGTCCTCCTCATTTATCTAAATAAAACTAGTGCCATCCTTTCCATCTCTCTACATAATACCAGTGCCGTCCTCTCCATCTCTCTACATTAAACCAGTGCCATCTTCCTCATCTATCTGCATAAGACCATTGCCGTTATACCCATCTATCTACATAAAACCAGTGCCGTCCTACTGATCCATCAACATAAAACCAGTGCCATCCACCCCATCTATCTAAATAAAACCAGTGCCCTCCTACCCATCTAACTACATAAAACCAGTGCCGTCCTCCTCATCTCTCTACATAAAACCAGTGCCACCCTACCCATCTATATACATAATACCAGTGCCGTACTCTCCATCTCTCTCATAAAACCAGTACCGTCCTCCCCATCTGTCTGCATAAAACCAGTGTCGTCCTCCCCATCAATCTAGATAAAACCAGTGCCATCCTCTCTATCTCTCTACATAAAACCAGTGCCGTCCTACCATCTATCTAAATAAAACCAGCGTCGTCCACCCCATCTGTCTACATAAAATCAGTGCCATCCTGCTCATCTATCTACATAAAACCAGCGCCATTCTCCCCATCTCTCTAAATAAAACCAGTGCCGTCCTACCCACCCGTCTACATAAAACCAGTGCCATCCTCCCCATCTAACAACATAATACCAGTGCAGTCCTCTCCATCTCTCTACAGAAAACCAGTGCCATCTTCCTCATCTATCTACATAAGACCATTGCCGTCCTACCTATCTATCTACATAAAATCAGTGCCGTGCTACTGATCCATCAACATAAAACCAGTGCCATCCACCCCATCTCTCTAAATAAAACCAGTGCCCTCCTACCCATCTAACTACATAAAACCAGTGCCGTCCTCCTCATCTATCTACATAAAACCAGTGCCGTCCTACCCATCTATCTGCATAAAACCAGTGCCGTCCCACCCATCTATCTACATAAAACCAGTGCCATCCACCCCATCTCTCTAAATAAAACCAGTGCCGTCCTACCCACCCATCTACATAAAACCAGTGCCATCCTACCCATCTAACTACATAAAACCTGTGCCGTCCTCCCAAACTAAGTACATAAAACCAGTGTCATCCTCCCCATCTATATACATAAAACCAGTGCCGTCCTCCCCATCTATCTATATAAATCTAGTGCCATCCTTTCCATCTCTCTACATAATACCAGTGCCGTTTTCCCCATCTAACTACATAAAACCAGTGCCGTCCTCCCCATCCATCTACATAAAACCAGTGCCGTCCTCCCTATCTATCTACATAAAACCAGTAACATCCTACTCATCTATCTACATAAAACCAGTGCCGTCCTCCCCATCTATCTACATAAAACCAGTCCTGTCCTCTGCATCTCTCTACATAAAACCAGTCCTGTCCTCTGCATCTCTCTACATAAAACCAGTGCCACCCTACCCATCTATATACATGATACCAGTGCCGTACTCTCCATCTCTCTCATAAAACCAGTACCGTCCTCCCCATCTGTCTGCATAAAACCAGTGTCGTCCTCCCCATCTATCTAGATAAAACCAGTGCCGTCGTACCCAACGAACTAGATAAAACCAGCGCCTTCCTCCCCATCTAAGTACATAAAACCAGGGCCATCTTCCTCATCTATCTACATAACACCCTTGCCATCCTACCCATCTATATACATAATACCAGTGCCGTACTCTCCATCTCTCTACATGAATCCAGTGCCGTCCTCCACATCTCTCTACATAAAACCAGTGCAATCTTACCCATCTATATACATAATACCAGTGCCGTACTCTCCATCTCTCTACATGAATCCAGTGCCGTCCTCCACATCTCTCTACATAAAACCAGTGCCATCTTACCCATCTAACTACATAAAATCAGTGCCGCACTCCCCAACTAAGTACAAAAATCCAGTGTCATCCTCCCCATCTATCTACATAAAACCAGTGCCATCTTACCCATCTAACTACATAAAATCAGTGCCGCACTCCCCAACTAAGTACAAAAATCCAGTGTCATCCTCCCCATCTATCTACATAAAACCAGTGCCATCCTACACATCGATCTACATAAAACCAGTGCCGTCCTCCCCACCTATCTACATAAAACCAGTCCTGTCCTCTGCATCTCTCTACATAAAACCAGTGCCACCCGACCCATCTATATGCATAATACCAGTGCCGTACTCTCCATCTCTCTCATAAAACCAGTACCGTCCTCCCCATCTGTCTGCATAAAACCAGTGTCGTCCTCCCCATCAATCTAGATAAAACCAGTGCCGTCGTACCCAACGAACTAGATAAAACCAGTGCCAACCTCCCCATCTAACTACATAATACCAGTGCCGTCCTCTCCACCTCTCTACATAAAACCAATGCCATCTTCCTCATCTATCTGCTTAAGACCATTGCCGTCCTACCCATCTATCTACATAAAACCAGTGCCGTGGTACTGATCCATCAACATAAAACCAGTGTCGTCCTCCCCATCTATCTACAGAAAAACAGTGCCGTCCTCCCCATCTATCTATATAAAACTAGTGACATCCTTTCCATCACTCTACATAATACCAGTGCCGTCCTCCCCATCTAACTACATAAAATCAGTGCCATCCTACTCATCTATCTACATAAAACCAGTGCCATCCTCCCCATCTATCTACATAAAACCAGTGCCTTCCTCCCCATTTATCTACATAAAACCAGTGCCATCCTACCCATCTATCTACATAAAACCAGTGCCGTCCTCCCCATCTATCTACATAAAACCAGTCCTGTCCTCTGCATCTCTCTACATAAAACCAGTGCCACCCTACACATCTATATACATAATACCAGTGCCGTACTCTCCATCTCTCTCATAAAACCAGTACCGTCCTCCCCATCTGTCTGCATAAAACCAGTGTCATCCTATCCATCAATCTAGATAAAACCAGTACCGTCGTACCCAACGAACTAGATAAAACCAGTGCCATCCTCCCCATCTAACTACATAATACCAGTGCCGTCCTCTCCATCTCTCTACATAAAACCAGTGCCATCTTCCTCATCTATCTGCATAAGACCATTGCCGTCGTACCCATCTATCTACATAAAACCAGTGTCGTCCTCCCCAACTATCTACATGAAACCAGTGCAGTCCACCCCTTCTATCTACATAAAACCAGTGCCCGTTCTCTCCATCTCTCCACATGAATCCAGTGCAGTCCTCCACATCTATCTACATAAAACCAGTGCCATCCTACTCATCTATCTACATAAAACCAGTGCCGTCCTACTGATCCATCAACATAAAACCAGTGCCACCCACCCCATCTCTCTAAATAAAACCAGTGCCCTCCTACCCGTCTAACTACATAAAACCAGTGCCGTCCTCCTCATCTATCTACATAAAACCAGTGCCGTCCTACCCATCTATATACATAATACCATTGCCGTCCTACCCATCTATTTACATAAAACCAGTGCCGTCCTCTCGATCTCTCTACATAAAACCAGTGCCATCTTCCTCATCTATCTACATAAGACCATTGCCGTCCTACCTATCTATCTACATAAAACCAGTGTCGTGCTACTGATCCATCAACATAAAACCAGTGCCATCCACCCCATCTCTCTAAATAAAACCAGTGCCGTCCTACCCACCCGTCTACATAAAACCAGTGCCATCCTACCCATCTAACTACATAAAACCTGTGCCGTCCTCCCTATCTGTCTGCATAAAACCAGTGTCGTTCTCCCCATCAATCTAGATAAAACCAGTGCCGTCGTACCCAACGAACTGGATAAAAGCAGTGCCATCCTCGCCATCTAACTACATAATACCAATGCCGTCCTCTCCATCTCTCTACATAAAACCAGTGCCATCTTCCTCATCTATCTGCATAAGACTATTGACGTCCTACCCATCTAACTACATAAAACCAGTGCCGTGCTACTGATCCATCAACATTAAACCAGTGCCATCCTCATATCTATCTACATAAAACCAGTGCCGTCCTCCCCATCTATCTACATAAAACCAGTGCCATCCTACCCATCTATCTACATAAAACCAGTGCCGTCCTCCCCATCTATCTACATAAAATCAGTGCCATCCTACTCATCTATCAACATAAAACCAGTGCCATCCTCCCCATCTATCTACATAAAACTAGTCCTGTCCTCTGCATCTCTCTACATAAAACCAGTGCCACCCTACCCATCTATATACATAATACCAGTGCCGTACTCTCCATCTCTCTCATGAAACCAGTACCGTCCTCCCCATCTCTCTGCATAAAACCAGTGTCGTCCTCCCCATCAATCTAGATAAAACCAGTGCCGTCGTACCCAATGAACTAGATAAAACCAGTGCCATCCTCCCCATCTGACTACATAATACCAGTGCCGTCGTCTCCATCTCTCTACATAAAACCAGTGCCATCTTCCTCATCTATCTGCATAAGACCATTGCCTTCCTACCCATCTATCTACATAAAACCAGTGCCGTGCTACTGATCCATCAACATAAAACCAGTGTCGTCCTCCCCATCTATCTACATAAAACCAGTGCAGTCCACCCCATCTATCTACATAAAACCAGTGCCCGTTCTCTCCATCTCTCTACATGAATCCAGCGCCGTCCTCCACATCTCTCTACATAAAACCAGTGCCATCCTACTCATCTATCTACATAAAACCAGTGCCGTCCTCCCGATCTATCTACAGAAAAACAGTGCCGTCCTCCCCATCTATCTATATAAAACTAGTGCCATCCTTTCCATCTCTCTACATAATACCAGTGCCGTCCTCCCCATCTAACTACATAAAACAAGTGCCGTCCTCCCCATCTATCTACATAAAATCAGTGCCATCCTACTCATCTATCTACATAAAACCAGTGCCATCCTACCCATCTATCTACATAAAACCAGTGCCGTCCTCCCCATCTATCTACATAAAACCAGTGCCGTCCTCCCCATCTATCTACATAAAACAAGTGCCGTCCTCCCCATCTATCTACATAAAACCAGTCCTGTCCTCTGCATCTCTCTACATAAAACCAGTGCCACCCTACCCATCTATATACATAATACCAGTGCCGTACTCTCCATCTCTCTCATAAAACCACTACCGTCCTCCCCATCTGTCTGCGTAAAACCTGTGTCGTCCTCCCCACCAATCTAGATAAAACCAGTGCCGTCCTCCCCATCTAACTATATAATACCAGTGCCATCCTCCCCATCTCTCTAAATAAAACCAGTGCCGTCCTACCCACGCATCTACATAAAACCAGTGCCATCCTACCCATCTAACTACATAAAACCTGTGCCGTCCTCCCAAACTAAGTACATAAAACCAGTGTCATCCTCCCCATCTATATACATAAAACCAGTGCCGTCCTCCCCATCTATCTATATAAAACTAGTGCCATCCTTTCCATCTCTCTACATAATACCAGTGCCGTACTCTCCATCTCTCTCATAAAACCAGTACCGTCCTCCCCATCTGTCAGCATAAAACCAGTGTCGTCCTCCCCATCAATCTAGATAAAACCTGTGCCGTCGTACCCAACGAACGAGATAAAACCAGTGCCATCCTCCCCATCTAACTACATAATACCAGTGTCGTCGTCTCCATCTCTCTACATAAAACCAGTGCCATCTTCCTCATCTATCTGCATAAGACCATTGCCGTCCTCCCCATCTATCTACATAAAACCACTGCCGTCCTCCCCATCTATCTACATAAAACCAGTCCTGTCCTCTGCACCTCTGTACATAAAACCAGTGCTACCCTACCCATCTATCTACATAATACCAGTGCCGTCCTCCCCATCTAACTACATAAAACAAGTGCCGTCCTCCCCATCTATCTACATAAAATCAGTGCCATCCTAATCATCTAGCTACATAAAACCAGTGCCATCCTCCCCATCTATCTACATAAAACCAGTGCCGTCTTCCCCATTTATCTACATAAAACCAATGCCATCCTACCCATCTATCTACATAAAACCAGTGCCGTCCTCCCCATCTATCTACATAAAACCACTGTCGTCCTCCCCATCTATCTACATAAAACCAGTCCTGTCCTCTGCACCTCTGTACATAAAACCAGTGCTACCCTACCCATCTATCTACAGAAAACCAGTGCCGTCCTCTCCATCTCTCTACATAAAACCAGTGCCATCTTCCTCATCTATCTGCATAAGACCATTGCGTCCTACCCATCTATCTACATAAAACCAGTGCCGTGTTACTGATCCATCAACATAAAACTAGTGTCGTCCTCCCCATCTATCTACAGAAAAACAGTGCCGTCCTCCTCATTTATCTAAATAAAACTAGTGCCATCCTTTCCATCTCTCTACATAATACCAGTGCCGTCCTCTCCATCTCTCTACATTAAACCAGTGCCATCTTCCTCATCTATCTGCATAAGACCATTGCCGTTATACCCATCTATCCACATAAAACCAGTGCCGTCCTACTGATCCATCAACATAAAACCAGTGCCATCCACCCCATCTATCTAAATAAAACCAGTGCCCTCCTACCCATCTAACTACATAAAACCAGTGCCGTCCTCCTCATCTCTCTACATAAAACCAGTGCCACCCTACCCATCTATATACATAATACCAGTGCCGTACTCTCCATCTCTCTCATAAAACCAGTACCGTCCTCCCCATCTGTCTGCATAAAACCAGTGTCGTCCTCCCCATCAATCTAGATAAAACCAGTGCCGTCCTCTCTATCTCTCTACATAAAACCAGTGCCGTCCTACCATCTATCTAAATAAAACCAGCGTCGTCCACCCCATCTGTCTACATAAAATCAGTGCCATCCTGCTCATCTATCTACATAAAACCAGTGCCATCCTCCCCATCTCTCTAAATAAAACCAGTGCCGTCCTACCCACCCGTCTACATAAAACCAGTGCCATCCTCCCCATCTAACAACATAATACCAGTGCAGTCCTCTCCATCTCTCTACAGAAAACCAGTGCCATCTTCCTCATCTATCTACATAAGACCATTGCCGTCCTACCTATCTATCTACATAAAATCAGTGCCGTGCTACTGATCCATCAACATAAAACCAGTGCCATCCACCCCATCTCTCTAAATAAAACCAGTGCCCTCCTACCCATCTAACTACATAAAACCAGTGCCGTCCTCCTCATCTATCTACATAAAACCAGTGCCGTCCTACCCATCTATCTGCATAAAACCAGTGCCGTCCCACCCATCTATCTACATAAAACCAGTGCCATCCACCCCATCTCTCTAAATAAAACCAGTGCCGTCCTACCCATCCATCTACATAAAACCAGTGCCATCCTACCCATCTAACTACATAAAACCTGTGCCGTCCTCCCAAACTAAGTACATAAAAGCAGTGTCATCCTCCCCATCTATATACATAAAACCAGTGCCGTCCTCCCCATCTATCTATATAAATCTAGTGCCATCCTTTCCATCTCTCTACATAATACCAGTGCCGTTTTCCCCATCTAACTACATAAAACCAGTGCCGTCCTCCCCATCCATCTACATAAAACCAGTGCCGTCCTCCCTATCTATCTACATAAAACCAGTAACATCCTACTCATCTATCTACATAAAACCAGTGCCGTCCTCCCCATCTATCTACATAAAACCAGTCCTGTCCTCTGCATCTCTCTACATAAAACCAGTCCTGTCCTCTGCATCTCTCTACATAAAACCAGTGCCACCCTACCCATCTATATACATGATACCAGTGCCGTACTCTCCATCTCTCTCATAAAACCAGTACCGTCCTCCCCATCTGTCTGCATAAAACCAGTGTCGTCCTCCCCATCAATCTAGATAAAACCAGTGCCGTCGTACCCAACGAACTAGATAAATCCACTGCCATCATCCCCATCTAACTAAATAATACCAGTGCCTTCCTCTCCATCTCTCTACATAAAACCAGTTGCATCTTCCTCATCTATCTGCATAAGACCATTGCCGTCCTACCCATCTATCTACATAAAACCAGTGCCGTGCTACTGATCCATCAACATAAAACCAGTGTCGTCCTCCCCATCTATCTACATAAAACCAGTGCCGTGCTACTGATCCATCAACATAAAACCAGTGTCGTCCTCCCCATCTATCTACATAAAATCAGTGCAGTCCACCCCATCT
The DNA here is from genome assembly GCF_030028105.1 of Mobula birostris. Taxonomy (NCBI): domain Eukaryota; kingdom Metazoa; phylum Chordata; class Chondrichthyes; order Myliobatiformes; family Myliobatidae; genus Mobula; species Mobula birostris. The sequence continues at coordinate 27,484 of NW_027274638.1, forward strand.
GTCTACATAAAACCAGTGCCGTCCTCCCCATCTAACTACATAAAACAAGTGTCGTCCTCCCCATCTATCTGCACAAAATCAGTGCCATCCTCCCCATCCATCTACATAAAACCGGTGCCATCCTACCCATCTATCTACATAAAACCAGTGCCGTCCTCCCCATCTATCTATATAAAACTAGTGCCATCCTTTCCATCTCTCTACATAATACCAGTGCCGTACTCTCCATCTCTCTCATAAAACCAGTACCGTCCTCCCCATCTGTCAGCATAAAACCAGTGTCGTCCTCCCCATCAATCTAGATAAAACCTGTGCCGTCGTACCCAACGAACGAGATAAAACCAGTGCCATCCTCCCCATCTAACTACATAATACCAGTGCCGTCGTCTCCATCTCTCTACATAAAACCAGTGCCATCTTCCTCATCTATCTGCATAAGACCATTGCCGTCCTCCCCATCTATCTACATAAAACCACTGCCGTCCTCCCCATCTATCTACATAAAACCAGTCCTGTCCTCTGCACCTCTGTACATAAAACCAGTGCTACCCTACCCATCTATCTACATAATACCAGTGCCGTCCTCCCCATCTAACTACATAAAACAAGTGCCGTCCTCCCCATCTATCTACATAAAATCAGTGCCATCCTACTCATCTAGCTACATAAAACCAGTGCCATCTTCCCCATCTATCTACATAAAACCAGTGCCGTCCTCCCCATTTATCTACATAAAACCAATGCCATCCTACCCATCTATCTACATAAAACCAGTGCCGTCCTCCCCATCTATCTACATAAAACCACTGTCGTCCTCCCCATCTATCTACATAAAACCAGTCCTGTCCTCTGCACCTCTGTACATAAAACCAGTGCTACCCTACCCATCTACCTACAGAAAACCAGTGCCGTCCTCTCCATCTCTCTACATAAAACCAGTGCCATCTTCCTCATCTATCTGCATAAGACCATTGCGTCCTACCCATCTATCTACATAAAACCAGTGCCGTGTTACTGATCCATCAACATAAAACTAGTGTCGTCCTCCCCATCTATCTACAGAAAAACAGTGCCGTCCTCCTCATTTATCTAAATAAAACTAGTGCCATCCTTTCCATCTATCTACATAAAACCAGTGCCGTCCTCCACATCTCTCTACATCAAACCAGTGCCATCCTACTCATCTATCTACATAAAACCAGTGCCGTCCTACTGATCCATCAACATAAAACCAGTGCCACCCTACACATCTATATACATAATACCAGTGCCGTACCCTCCATCTCTCTCATAAAACCAGGACCGTCCTCCCCATCTGTCTGCATAAAACCAGTGTCGTCCTCCCCATCTATCTAGATAAAACCAGTGCCGTCGTACCCAACGAACGAGATAAAACCAGTGCTAACCTCCCCATCTAACTACATAATACCAGTGCCGTCCTCTCCATCTCTCTACATAAAACCAGTGCCATCTTCCTCATCTATCTGCTTAAGATCATTGCCGTCCTACCCATCTATCTACATAAAACCAGTGCCGTGCTACTGATCCATCAACATAAAACCAGTGTCGTCCTCCCCATCTATCTACATAAAACCAGTGCCGTCCTCCACATCTCTCTACATCAAACCAGTGCCATCCTACTCATCTATCTACATAAAACCAGTGCCGTCCTACTGATCCATCAACATAAAACCAGTGCCGTGCTACTGATCCATCAACATAAAACCAGTGCCATCCTACCCATCTAACTACATAAAACCTGTGCCGTCCTCCCCAACTAAGTACATCAAACCAGTGTCATCCTCCCCATCTATCTACATAAAACCAGTGCCGTCCTCCCCATCTATCTATATAAAACTAGTGCCATCCTTTCCATCTCTCTACATAATACCAGTGCCGTCCTCCCCATCTAACTACATAAAACAAGTGCCGTCCTCCCCATCTATCTACATAAAATCACTGCCATCCTACTCATCTATCTACATAAAACCAGTGCCATCCTCCCCATCTATCTACATAAAACCAGTGCCGTCCTCCCCATTTATCTACATAAAACCAGTGCCATCCTACCCATCTATCTACATAAAACCAGTGCCGTCCTCCCCATCTATCTACATAAAACCAGTCCTGTCCTCTGCATCTCTCTACATAAAACCAGTGCCACCCTACACATCTATATACATAATACCAGTGCCGTACTCTCCATCTCTCTCATAAAGCCAGTACCGTCCTCCCCATCTGTCTGCATAAAACCAGTGTCGTCCTATCCATCAATCTAGATAAAACCAGTGCCGTCGTACCCAACGAACTAGATAAAACCAGTGCCACCCTACACATCTATATACATAATACCAGTGCCGTACCCTCCATCTCTCTCATAAAACCAGTACCGTCCTCTCCATCTGTCTGCATAAAACCAGTGTCGTCCTCCCCATCTATCTAGATAAAACCAGTGCCGTCGTACCCAACGAACTAGATAAAACCAGCGCCTTCCTCCCCATCTAAGTACATAAAACCAGGGCCATCTTCCTCATCTATCTACATAACACCCTTGCCATCCTACCCATCTATATACATAATACCAGTGCCGTACTCTCCATCTCTCTACATGAATCCAGTGCCGTCCTCCACATCTCTCTACATAAAACCAGTGCAATCTTACCCATCTATATACATAATACCAGTGCCGTACTCTCCATCTCTCTACATGAATCCAGTGCCGTCCTCCACATCTCTCTACATAAAACCAGTGCCATCTTACCCATCTAACTACATAAAATCAGTGCCGCACTCCCCAACTAAGTACAAAAATCCAGTGTCATCCTCCCCATCTATCTACATAAAACCAGTGCCATCTTACCCATCTAACTACATAAAATCAGTGCCGCACTCCCCAACTAAGTACAAAAATCCAGTGTCATCCTCCCCATCTATCTACATAAAACCAGTGCCATCCTACACATCGATCTACATAAAACCAGTGCCGTCCTCCCCACCTATCTACATAAAACCAGTCCTGTCCTCTGCATCTCTCTACATAAAACCAGTGCCACCCGACCCATCTATATGCATAATACCAGTGCCGTACTCTCCATCTCTCTCATAAAACCAGTACCGTCCTCCCCATCTGTCTGCATAAAACCAGTGTCGTCCTCCCCATCAATCTAGATAAAACCAGTGCCGTCGTACCCAACGAACTAGATAAAACCAGTGCCAACCTCCCCATCTAACTACATAATACCAGTGCCGTCCTCTCCACCTCTCTACATAAAACCAATGCCATCTTTCTCATCTATCTGCTTAAGACCATTGCCGTCCTACCCATCTATCTACATAAAACCAGTGCCGTGGTACTGATCCATCAACATAAAACCAGTGTCGTCCTCCCCATCTATCTACAGAAAAACAGTGCCGTCCTCCCCATCTATCTATATAAAACTAGTGACATCCTTTCCATCACTCTACATAATACCAGTGCCGTCCTCCCCATCTAACTACATAAAATCAGTGCCATCCTACTCATCTATCTACATAAAACCAGTGCCATCCTCCCCATCTATCTACATAAAACCAGTGCCTTCCTCCCCATTTATCTACATAAAACCAGTGCCATCCTACCCATCTATCTACATAAAACCAGTGCCGTCCTCCCCATCTATCTACATAAAACCAGTCCTGTCCTCTGCATCTCTCTACATAAAACCAGTGCCACCCTACACATCTATATACATAATACCAGTGCCGTACTCTCCATCTCTCTCATAAAACCAGTACCGTCCTCCCCATCTGTCTGCATAAAACCAGTGTCATCCTATCCATCAATCTAGATAAAACCAGTACCGTCGTACCCAACGAACTAGATAAAACCAGTGCCATCCTCCCCATCTAACTACATAATACCAGTGCCGTCCTCTCCATCTCTCTACATAAAACCAGTGCCATCTTCCTCATCTATCTGCATAAGACCATTGCCGTCGTACCCATCTATCTACATAAAACCAGTGTCGTCCTCCCCAACTATCTACATGAAACCAGTGCAGTCCACCCCTTCTATCTACATAAAACCAGTGCCCGTTCTCTCCATCTCTCCACATGAATCCAGTGCAGTCCTCCACATCTATCTACATAAAACCAGTGCCATCCTACTCATCTATCTACATAAAACCAGTGCCGTCCTACTGATCCATCAACATAAAACCAGTGCCACCCACCCCATCTCTCTAAATAAAACCAGTGCCCTCCTACCCGTCTAACTACATAAAACCAGTGCCGTCCTCCTCATCTATCTACATAAAACCAGTGCCGTCCTACCCATCTATATACATAATACCATTGCCGTCCTACCCATCTATTTACATAAAACCAGTGCCGTCCTCTCGATCTCTCTACATAAAACCAGTGCCATCTTCCTCATCTATCTACATAAGACCATTGCCGTCCTACCTATCTATCTACATAAAACCAGTGTCGTGCTACTGATCCATCAACATAAAACCAGTGCCATCCACCCCATCTCTCTAAATAAAACCAGTGCCGTCCTACCCACCCGTCTACATAAAACCAGTGCCATCCTACCCATCTAACTACATAAAACCTGTGCCGTCCTCCCTATCTGTCTGCATAAAACCAGTGTCGTTCTCCCCATCAATCTAGATAAAACCAGTGCCGTCGTACCCAACGAACTGGATAAAAGCAGTGCCATCCTCGCCATCTAACTACATAATACCAATGCCGTCCTCTCCATCTCTCTACATAAAACCAGTGCCATCTTCCTCATCTATCTGCATAAGACTATTGACGTCCTACCCATCTAACTACATAAAACCAGTGCCGTGCTACTGATCCATCAACATTAAACCAGTGCCATCCTCATATCTATCTACATGAAACCAGTGCCGTCCTCCCCATCTATCTACATAAGACCAGTGCCATCCTACCCATCTATCTACATAAAACCAGTGCCGTCCTCCCCATCTATCTACATAAAATCAGTGCCATCCTACTCATCTATCAACATAAAACCAGTGCCATCCTCCCCATCTATCTACATAAAACTAGTCCTGTCCTCTGCATCTCTCTACATAAAACCAGTGCCACCCTACCCATCTATATACATAATACCAGTGGCGTACTCTCCATCTCTCTCATAAAACCAGTACCGTCCTCCCCATCTCTCTGCATAAAACCAGTGTCGTCCTCCCCATCAATCTAGATAAAACCAGTGCCGTCGTACCCAATGAACTAGATAAAACCAGTGCCATCCTCCCCATCTGACTACATAATACCAGTGCCGTCGTCTCCATCTCTCTACATAAAACCAGTGCCATCTTCCTCATCTATCTGCATAAGACCATTGCCGTCCTACCCATCTATCTACATAAAACCAGTGCCGTGCTACTGATCCATCAACATAAAACCAGTGTCGTCCTCCCCATCTATCTACATAAAACCAGTGCAGTCCACCCCATCTATCTACATAAAACCAGTGCCCGTTCTCTCCATCTCTCTACATGAATCCAGCGCCGTCCTCCACATCTCTCTACATAAAACCAGTGCCATCCTACTCATCTATCTACGTAAAACCAGTGCCGTCCTCCCGATCTATCTACAGAAAAACAGTGCCGTCCTCCCCATCTATCTATATAAAACTAGTGCCATCCTTTCCATCTCTCTACATAATACCAGTGCCGTCCTCCCCATCTAACTACATAAAACAAGTGCCGTCCTCCCCATCTATCTACATAAAATCAGTGCCATCCTACTCATCTATCTACATAAAACCAGTGCCATCCTACCCATCTATCTACATAAAACCAGTGCCGTCCTCCCCATCTATCTACATAAAACCAGTGCCGTCCTCCCCATCTATCTACATAAAACAAGTGCCGTCCTCCCCATCTATCTACATAAAACCAGTCCTGTCCTCTGCATCTCTCTACATAAAACCAGTGCCACCCTACCCATCTATATACATAATACCAGTGCCGTACTCTCCATCTCTCTCATAAAACCAGTACCGTCCTCCCCATCTGTCTGCGTAAAACCTGTGTCGTCCTCCCCACCAATCTAGATAAAACCAGTGCCGTCCTCCCCATCTAACTATATAATACCAGTGCCATCCTCCCCATCTCTCTAAATAAAACCAGTGCCGTCCTACCCACGCATCTACATAAAACCAGTGCCATCCTACCCATCTAACTACATAAAACCTGTGCCGTCCTCCCAAACTAAGTACATAAAACCAGTGTCATCCTCCCCATCTATATACATAAAACCAGTGCCGTCCTCCCCATCTATCTATATAAAACTAGTGCCATCCTTTCCATCTCTCTACATAATACCAGTGCCGTACTCTCCATCTCTCTCATAAAACCAGTACCGTCCTCCCCATCTGTCAGCATAAAACCAGTGTCGTCCTCCCCATCAATCTAGATAAAACCTGTGCCGTCGTACCCAACGAACGAGATAAAACCAGTGCCATCCTCCCCATCTAACTACATAATACCAGTGCCGTCGTCTCCATCTCTCTACATAAAACCAGTGCCATCTTCCTCATCTATCTGCATAAGACCATTGCCGTCCTCCCCATCTATCTACATAAAACCACTGCCGTCCTCCCCATCTATCTACATAAAACCAGTCCTGTCCTCTGCACCTCTGTACATAAAACCAGTGCTACCCTACCCATCTATCTACATAATACCAGTGCCGTCCTCCCCATCTAACTACATAAAACAAGTGCCGTCCTCCCCATCTATCTACATAAAATCAGTGCCATCCTAATCATCTAGCTACATAAAACCAGTGCCATCCTCCCCATCTATCTACATAAAACCAGTGCCGTCCTCCCCATTTATCTACATAAAACCAATGCCATCCTACCCATCTATCTACATAAAACCAGTGCCGTCCTCCCCATCTATCTACATAAAACCACTGTCGTCCTCCCCATCTATCTACATAAAACCAGTCCTGTCCTCTGCACCTCTGTACATAAAACCAGTGCTACCCTACCCATCTATCTACAGAAAACCAGTGCCGTCCTCTCCATCTCTCTACATAAAACCAGTGCCATCTTCCTCATCTATCTGCATAAGACCATTGCGTCCTACCCATCTATCTACATAAAACCAGTGCCGTGTTACTGATCCATCAACATAAAACTAGTGTCGTCCTCCCCATCTATCTACAGAAAAACAGTGCCGTCCTCCTCATTTATCTAAATAAAACTAGTGCCATCCTTTCCATCTCTCTACATAATACCAGTGCCGTCCTCTCCATCTCTCTACATTAAACCAGTGCCATCTTCCTCATCTATCTGCATAAGACCATTGCCGTTATACCCATCTATCTACATAAAACCAGTGCCGTCCTACTGATCCATCAACATAAAACCAGTGCCATCCACCCCATCTATCTAAATAAAACCAGTGCCCTCCTACCCATCTAACTACATAAAACCAGTGCCGTCCTCCTCATCTCTCTACATAAAACCAGTGCCACCCTACCCATCTATATACATAATACCAGTGCCGTACTCTCCATCTCTCTCATAAAACCAGTACCGTCCTCCCCATCTGTCTGCATAAAACCAGTGTCGTCCTCCCCATCAATCTAGATAAAACCAGTGCCATCCTCTCTATCTCTCTACATAAAACCAGTGCCGTCCTACCATCTATCTAAATAAAACCAGCGTCGTCCACCCCATCTGTCTACATAAAATCAGTGCCATCCTGCTCATCTATCTACATAAAACCAGCGCCATTCTCCCCATCTCTCTAAATAAAACCAGTGCCGTCCTACCCACCCGTCTACATAAAACCAGTGCCATCCTCCCCATCTAACAACATAATACCAGTGCAGTCCTCTCCATCTCTCTACAGAAAACCAGTGCCATCTTCCTCATCTATCTACATAAGACCATTGCCGTCCTACCTATCTATCTACATAAAATCAGTGCCGTGCTACTGATCCATCAACATAAAACCAGTGCCATCCACCCCATCTCTCTAAATAAAACCAGTGCCCTCCTACCCATCTAACTACATAAAACCAGTGCCGTCCTCCTCATCTATCTACATAAAACCAGTGCCGTCCTACCCATCTATCTGCATAAAACCAGTGCCGTCCCACCCATCTATCTACATAAAACCAGTGCCATCCACCCCATCTCTCTAAATAAAACCAGTGCCGTCCTACCCACCCATCTACATAAAACCAGTGCCATCCTACCCATCTAACTACATAAAACCTGTGCCGTCCTCCCAAACTAAGTACATAAAACCAGTGTCATCCTCCCCATCTATATACATAAAACCAGTGCCGTCCTCCCCATCTATCTATATAAATCTAGTGCCATCCTTTCCATCTCTCTACATAATACCAGTGCCGTTTTCCCCATCTAACTACATAAAACCAGTGCCGTCCTCCCCATCCATCTACATAAAACCAGTGCCGTCCTCCCTATCTATCTACATAAAACCAGTAACATCCTACTCATCTATCTACATAAAACCAGTGCCGTCCTCCCCATCTATCTACATAAAACCAGTCCTGTCCTCTGCATCTCTCTACATAAAACCAGTCCTGTCCTCTGCATCTCTCTACATAAAACCAGTGCCACCCTACCCATCTATATACATGATACCAGTGCCGTACTCTCCATCTCTCTCATAAAACCAGTACCGTCCTCCCCATCTGTCTGCATAAAACCAGTGTCGTCCTCCCCATCAATCTAGATAAAACCAGTGCCGTCGTACCCAACGAACTAGATAAATCCACTGCCATCATCCCCATCTAACTAAATAATACCAGTGCCTTCCTCTCCATCTCTCTACATAAAACCAGTGCCATCTTCCTCATCTATCTGCATAAGACCATTGCCGTCCTACCCATCTATCTACATAAAACCAGTGCCGTGCTACTGATCCATCAACATAAAACCAGTGTCGTCCTCCCCATCTATCTACATAAAACCAGTGCCGTGCTACTGATCCATCAACATAAAACCAGTGTCGTCCTCCCCATCTATCTACATAAAATCAGTGCAGTCCACCCCATCTGTCTACATAAAACCAGTGCCGTCCTCCCCATCTAACTACATAAAACAAGTGTCGTCCTCCCCATCTATCTGCACAAAATCAGTGCCATCCTCCCCATCCATCTACATAAAACCAGTGCCATCCTACCCATCTATCTACATAAAACCAGTGCCGTCCTCCCCATCTATCTATATAAAACTAGTGCCATCCTTTCCATCTCTCTACATAATACCAGTGCCGTACTCTCCATCTCTCTCATAAAACCAGTACCGTCCTCCCCATCTGTCAGCATAAAACCAGTGTCGTCCTCCCCATCAATCTAGATAAAACCTGTGCCGTCGTACCCAACGAACGAGATAAAACCAGTGCCATCCTCCCCATCTAACTACATAATACCAGTGCCGTCGTCTCCATCTCTCTACATAAAACCAGTGCCATCTTCCTCATCTATCTGCATAAGACCATTGCCGTCCTCCCCATCTATCTACATAAAACCACTGCCGTCCTCCCCATCTATCTACATAAAACCAGTCCTGTCCTCTGCACCTCTGTACATAAAACCAGTGCTACCCTACCCATCTATCTACATAATACCAGTGCCGTCCTCCCCATCTAACTACATAAAACAAGTGCCGTCCTCCCCATCTATCTACATAAAATCAGTGCCATCCTACTCATCTAGCTACATAAAACCAGTGCCATCTTCCCCATCTATCTACATAAAACCAGTGCCGTCCTCCCCATTTATCTACATAAAACCAATGCCATCCTACCCATCTATCTACATAAAACCAGTGCCGTCCTCCCCATCTATCTACATAAAACCACTGTCGTCCTCCCCATCTATCTACATAAAACCAGTCCTGTCCTCTGCACCTCTGTACATAAAACCAGTGCTACCCTACCCATCTATCTACAGAAAACCAGTGCCGTCCTCTCCATCTCTCTACATAAAACCAGTGCCATCTTCCTCATCTATCTGCATAAGACCATTGCGTCCTACCCATCTATCTACATAAAACCAGTGCCGTGTTACTGATCCATCAACATAAAACTAGTGTCGTCCTCCCCATCTATCTACAGAAAAACAGTGCCGTCCTCCTCATTTATCTAAATAAAACTAGTGCCATCCTTTCCATCTCTCTACATAATACCAGTGCCGTCCTCTCCATCTCTCTACATTAAACCAGTGCCATCTTCCTCATCTATCTGCATAAGACCATTGCCGTTATACCCATCTATCTACATAAAACCAGTGCCGTCCTACTGATCCATCAACATAAAACCAGTGCCATCCACCCCATCTATCTAAATAAAACCAGTGCCCTCCTACCCATCTAACTACATAAAACCAGTGCCGTCCTCCTCATCTCTCTACATAAAACCAGTGCCACCCTACCCATCTATATACATAATACCAGTGCCGTACTCTCCATCTCTCTCATAAAACCAGTACCGTCCTCCCCATCTGTCTGCATAAAACCAGTGTTGTCCTCCCCATCAATCTAGATAAAACCAGTGCCGTCCTCTCTATCTCTCTACATAAAACCAGTGCCGTCCTACCATCTATCTAAATAAAACCAGCGTCGTCCACCCCATCTGTCTACATAAAATCAGTGCCATCCAGCTCATCTATCTACATAAAACCAGCGCCATCCTCCCCATCTATCTACATAAAACCAGTGCCGTGCTACTGATCCATCAACATAAAACCAGTGTCGTCCTCCCCATCTATCTACATAAACCCAGTGCAGTCCACCCCTTCTATCTAAATAAAACCAGTGCCCGTTCTCTCCATCTCTCTATATGAATCCAGTGCCGTCCTGCACATCTCTCTACATATAACCAGTGCCGTCCTACTGATCCATCAACATAAAACCAGTGCCATCCACCCCATCTCTCTAAATAAAACCAGTGCCCTCCTACCCATCTAACTACATAAAACCAGTGCCGTCCTCCTCATCTATCTACATAAAACCAGTGCCGTCCTACCCATCTATCTGCATAAAACCAGTGCCGTCCCACCCATCTATCTACATAAAACCAGTGCCATCCACCCCATCTCTCTAAATAAAACCAGTGCCGTCCTACCCACCCATGTACATAAAACCAGTGCCATCCTACCCATCTAACTACATAAAACCTGTGCCGTCCTCCCAAACTAAGTACATAAAACCAGTGTCATCCTCCCCATCTATATATATAAAACCAGTGCCGTCCTCCCCATCTATCTATATAAAAATAGTGCCATCCTTTCCATCTCTCTACATAATACCAGTGCCGTTTTCCCCATCTAACTACATAAAACCAGTGCCGTCCTCCCCATCCATCTACATAAAACCAGTGCCGTCCTCCCTATCTATCTACATAAAACCAGTACCATCCTACTCATCTATCTACATAAATCCAGTGCCGTCCTCCCCATCTATCTACATAAAACCAGTCCTGTCCTCTGCATCTCTCTACATAAAACCAGTCCTGTCCTCTGCATCTCTCTACATAAAACCAGTGCCACCCTACCCATCTATATACATAATACCAGTGCCGTACTCTCCATCTCTCTCATAAAACCAGTACCGTCCTCCCCATCTGTCTGCATAAAACCAGTGTCGTCCTCCCCATCAATCTAGATAAAACCAGTGCCATCGTACCCAACGAACTAGATAAAACCAGTGCCAACCTCCCCATCTAACTACATAATACCAGTGCCGTCCTCTCCATCTCTCTACATAAAACCAGTGCCATCTTCCTCATCTATCTGCTTAAAACCATTGCCGTCCTACCCATCTATCTACATAAAACCAGTGCCGTGCTACTGATCCATCAACATAAAACCAGTGTCGTCCTCCCCATCTGTCTGCATAAAACCAGTGTCGTCCTCCCCATCAATCTAGATAAAACCAGTGCCGTTGTACCCAACGAACCAGATAAATCCAGTGCCATCATCCCCATCTAACTAAATAATACCAGTGCCTTCCTCTCCATCTCTCTACATAAAACCAGTGCCATCTTCCTCATCTATCTGCATAAGACCATTGCCGTCCTACCCATCTATCTACATAAAACCAGTGCCGTTCTACTGATCCATCAACATAAAACCAATGTCGTCCTCCCCATCTATCTACAGAAAAACAGTGCCGTCCTCCCCATCTATCTATATAAAACTAGTGCCATCCTTTCCATCTCTCTACATGAATCCAGTGCCATCCTCCACTTCTCTCTACATAAAACCAGTGCCATCCTACTCATCTATCTACATAAAACCAGTGCCGTCCTACTGATCCATCAACTTAAAACCAGTGCCATCCACCCCATGTCTCTAAATAAAACCAGTGCCCTCCTACCCATCTAAATACATAAAACCAGTGCCATCCTTTCCATCTCTCTGCATAGTACCAGTGCCGTCCTACCCATCTATCTACATAAAACTAGTCCTGTCCTCTGCATCTCTCTACATAAAACCAGTCCTGTCCTCTGCATCTCTCTACATAAAACCAGTGCCACCCTACCCATCTATATACATGATACCAGTGCCGTACTCTCCATCTCTCTCATAAAACCAGTACCGTCCTCCCCATCTGTCTGCATAAAACCAGTGTCGTCCTCCCCATCAATCTAGATAAAACCAGTGCCGTCGTACCCAACGAACTAGATAAATCCACTGCCATCATCCCCATCTAACTAAATAATACCAGTGCCTTCCTCTCCATCTCTCTACATAAAACCAGTGCCATCTTCCTCATCTATCTGCATAAGACCATTGCCGTCCTACCCATCTATCTACATAAAACCAGTGCCGTGCTACTGATCCATCAACATAAAACCAGTGTCGTCCTCCCCATCTATCTACATAAAACCAGTGCCGTGCTACTGATCCATCAACATAAAACCAGTGTCGTCCTCCCCATCTATCTACATAAAATCAGTGCAGTCCACCCCATCTGTCTACATAAAACCAGTGCCGTCCTCCCCATCTAACTACATAAAACAAGTGTCGTCCTCCCCATCTATCTGCACAAAATCAGTGCCATCCTCCCCATCCATCTACATAAAACCAGTGCCATCCTACCCATCTATCTACATAAAACCAGTGCCGTCCTCCCCATCTATCTACATAAAACCAGTCCTGTCCTCTGCATTTCTCTACATAAAACCAGTGCCACCCTACCCATCTATATACATAATACCAGTGCCGTACTCTCCATCTCTCTCATAAAACCAGTACCGTCCTCCCCATCTGTCTGCATAAAACCAGTGTCGTCCTCCCCATCAATCTAGATAAAACCAGTGCCGTCGTACCCAACGAACTAGATAAAACCAGTGCCATCCTCCCCATCTAACTACATAATACCAGTGCCATCGTCTCCATCTCTCTGCATAAAACCAGTGCCATCTTCCTCATCTATCTGCATAAGACCATTGCCGTCCTACCCATCTATCTACATAATACCAGTGCCGTCCTCCCCATCTAACTACATAAAACAAGTGCCGTCCTCCCCATTTATCTACATAAAATCAGTGCCATCCTACTCATCTATGTACATAAAACCAGTGCCATCCTCCCCATCTATCTACATAAAACCAGTGCCGTGCTACTGATCCATCAACATAAAACCAGTGTCGTCCTCCCCATCTATCTACATAAACCCAGTGCAGTCCACCCCTTCTATCTAAATAAAACCAGTGCCCGTTCTCTCCATCTCTCTATATGAATCCAGTGCCGTCCTGCACATCTCTCTACATATAACCAGTGCCGTCCTACTGATCCATCAACATAAAACCAGTGCCATCCACCCCATCTCTCTAAATAAAACCAGTGCCCTCCTACCCATCTAACTACATAAAACCAGTGCCGTCCTCCTCATCTATCTACATAAAACCAGTGCCGTCCTACCCATCTATCTGCATAAAACCAGTGCCGTCCCACCCATCTATCTACATAAAACCAGTGCCATCCACCCCATCTCTCTAAATAAAACCAGTGCCGTCCTACCCACCCATGTACATAAAACCAGTGCCATCCTACCCATCTAACTACATAAAACCTGTGCCGTCCTCCCCAACTAAGTACATAAAACCAGTGTCATCCTCCCCATCTATCTACATAAAACCAGTGCCGTCCTCCCCATTTATCTACATAAAACCAATGCCATCCTACCCATCTATCTACATAAAACCAGTGCCGTCCTCCCCATCTATCTACATAAAACCACTGTCGTCCTCCCCATCTATCTACATAAAACCAGTCCTGTCCTCTGCACCTCTGTACATAAAACCAGTGCTACCCTACCCATCTATCTACAGAAAACCAGTGCCGTCCTCTCCATCTCTCTACATAAAACCAGTGCCATCTTCCTCATCTATCTGCATAAGACCATTGCGTCCTACCCATCTATCTACATAAAACCAGTGCCGTGTTACTGATCCATCAACATAAAACTAGTGTCGTCCTCCCCATCTATCTACAGAAAAACAGTGCCGTCCTCCTCATTTATCTAAATAAAACTAGTGCCATCCTTTCCATCTCTCTACATAATACCAGTGCCGTCCTCTCCATCTCTCTACATTAAACCAGTGCCATCTTCCTCATCTATCTGCATAAGACCATTGCCGTTATACCCATCTATCTACATAAAACCAGTGCCGTCCTACTGATCCATCAACATAAAACCAGTGCCATCCACCCCATCTATCTAAATAAAACCAGTGCCCTCCTACCCATCTAACTACATAAAACCAGTGCCGTCCTCCTCATCTCTCTACATAAAACCAGTGCCACCCTACCCATCTATATACATAATACCAGTGCCGTACTCTCCATCTCTCTCATAAAACCAGTACCGTCCTCCCCATCTGTCTGCATAAAACCAGTGTTGTCCTCCCCATCAATCTAGATAAAACCAGTGCCGTCCTCTCTATCTCTCTACATAAAACCAGTGCCGTCCTACCATCTATCTAAATAAAACCAGCGTCGTCCACCCCATCTGTCTACATAAAATCAGTGCCATCCAGCTCATCTATCTACATAAAACCAGCGCCATCCTCCCCATCTATCTACATAAAACCAGTGCCGTGCTACTGATCCATCAACATAAAACCAGTGTCGTCCTCCCCATCTATCTACATAAACCCAGTGCAGTCCACCCCTTCTATCTAAATAAAACCAGTGCCCGTTCTCTCCATCTCTCTATATGAATCCAGTGCCGTCCTGCACATCTCTCTACATATAACCAGTGCCGTCCTACTGATCCATCAACATAAAACCAGTGCCATCCACCCCATCTCTCTAAATAAAACCAGTGCCCTCCTACCCATCTAACTACATAAAACCAGTGCCGTCCTCCTCATCTATCTACATAAAACCAGTGCCGTCCTACCCATCTATCTGCATAAAACCAGTGCCGTCCCACCCATCTATCTACATAAAACCAGTGCCATCCACCCCATCTCTCTAAATAAAACCAGTGCCGTCCTACCCACCCATGTACATAAAACCAGTGCCATCCTACCCATCTAACTACATAAAACCTGTGCCGTCCTCCCAAACTAAGTACATAAAACCAGTGTCATCCTCCCCATCTATATATATAAAACCAGTGCCGTCCTCCCCATCTATCTATATAAAAATAGTGCCATCCTTTCCATCTCTCTACATAATACCAGTGCCGTTTTCCCCATCTAACTACATAAAACCAGTGCCATCCTTTCCATCTCTCTACATAATACCAGTGCCGTTTTCCCCATCTAACTACATAAAACCAGTGCCGTCCTCCCCATCCATCTACATAAAACCAGTGCCGTCCTCCCTATCTATCTACATAAAACCAGTACCATCCTACTCATCTATCTACATAAATCCAGTGCCGTCCTCCCCATCTATCTACATAAAACCAGTCCTGTCCTCTGCATCTCTCTACATAAAACCAGTGCCACCCTACCCATCTATATACATAATACCAGTGCCGTACTCTCCATCTCTCTCATAAAACCAGTACCGTCCTCCCCATCTGTCTGCATAAAACCAGTGTCGTCCTCCCCATCAATCTAGATAAAACCAGTGCCATCGTACCCAACGAACTAGATAAAACCAGTGCCAACCTCCCCATCTAACTACATAATACCAGTGCCGTCCTCTCCATCTCTCTACATAAAACCAGTGCCATCTTCCTCATCTATCTGCTTAAAACCATTGCCGTCCTACCCATCTATCTACATAAAACCAGTGCCGTGCTACTGATCCATCAACATAAAACCAGTGTCGTCCTCCCCATCTGTCTGCATAAAACCAGTGTCGTCCTCCCCATCAATCTAGATAAAACCAGTGCCGTTGTACCCAACGAACCAGATAAATCCAGTGCCATCATCCCCATCTAACTAAATAATACCAGTGCCTTCCTCTCCATCTCTCTACATAAAACCAGTGCCATCTTCCTCATCTATCTGCATAAGACCATTGCCGTCCTACCCATCTATCTACATAAAACCAGTGCCGTTCTACTGATCCATCAACATAAAACCAATGTCGTCCTCCCCATCTATCTACAGAAAAACAGTGCCGTCCTCCCCATCTATCTATATAAAACTAGTGCCATCCTTTCCATCTCTCTACATGAATCCAGTGCCATCCTCCACTTCTCTCTACATAAAACCAGTGCCATCCTACTCATCTATCTACATAAAACCAGTGCCGTCCTACTGATCCATCAACTTAAAACCAGTGCCATCCACCCCATGTCTCTAAATAAAACCAGTGCCCTCCTACCCATCTAAATACATAAAACCAGTGCCATCCTTTCCATCTCTCTGCATAGTACCAGTGCCGTCCTACCCATCTATCTACATAAAACTAGTCCTGTCCTCTGCATCTCTCTACATAAAACCAGTCCTGTCCTCTGCATCTCTCTACATAAAACCAGTGCCACCCTACCCATCTATATACATGATACCAGTGCCGTACTCTCCATCTCTCTCATAAAACCAGTACCGTCCTCCCCATCTGTCTGCATAAAACCAGTGTCGTCCTCCCCATCAATCTAGATAAAACCAGTGCCGTCGTACCCAACGAACTAGATAAATCCACTGCCATCATCCCCATCTAACTAAATAATACCAGTGCCTTCCTCTCCATCTCTCTACATAAAACCAGTGCCATCTTCCTCATCTATCTGCATAAGACCATTGCCGTCCTACCCATCTATCTACATAAAACCAG
This sequence comes from Mobula birostris, assembly GCF_030028105.1. NCBI lineage: Eukaryota > Metazoa > Chordata > Chondrichthyes > Myliobatiformes > Myliobatidae > Mobula > Mobula birostris. The sequence continues at coordinate 44,737 of NW_027274638.1, forward strand.
TGCCGTGCTACTGATCCATCAACATAAAACCAGTGTCGTCCTCCCCATCTATCTACATAAAACCAGTGCCGTGCTACTGATCCATCAACATAAAACCAGTGTCGTCCTCCCCATCTATCTACATAAAATCAGTGCAGTCCACCCCATCTGTCTACATAAAACCAGTGCCGTCCTCCCCATCTAACTACATAAAACAAGTGTCGTCCTCCCCATCTATCTGCACAAAATCAGTGCCATCCTCCCCATCCATCTACATAAAACCAGTGCCATCCTACCCATCTATCTACATAAAACCAGTGCCGTCCTCCCCATCTATCTACATAAAACCAGTCCTGTCCTCTGCATTTCTCTACATAAAACCAGTGCCACCCTACCCATCTATATACATAATACCAGTGCCGTACTCTCCATCTCTCTCATAAAACCAGTACCGTCCTCCCCATCTGTCTGCATAAAACCAGTGTCGTCCTCCCCATCAATCTAGATAAAACCAGTGCCGTCGTACCCAACGAACTAGATAAAACCAGTGCCATCCTCCCCATCTAACTACATAATACCAGTGCCATCGTCTCCATCTCTCTGCATAAAACCAGTGCCATCTTCCTCATCTATCTGCATAAGACCATTGCCGTCCTACCCATCTATCTACATAATACCAGTGCCGTCCTCCCCATCTAACTACATAAAACAAGTGCCGTCCTCCCCATTTATCTACATAAAATCAGTGCCATCCTACTCATCTATGTACATAAAACCAGTGCCATCCTCCCCATCTATCTACATAAAACCAGTGCCGTGCTACTGATCCATCAACATAAAACCAGTGTCGTCCTCCCCATCTATCTACATAAACCCAGTGCAGTCCACCCCTTCTATCTAAATAAAACCAGTGCCCGTTCTCTCCATCTCTCTATATGAATCCAGTGCCGTCCTGCACATCTCTCTACATATAACCAGTGCCGTCCTACTGATCCATCAACATAAAACCAGTGCCATCCACCCCATCTCTCTAAATAAAACCAGTGCCCTCCTACCCATCTAACTACATAAAACCAGTGCCGTCCTCCTCATCTATCTACATAAAACCAGTGCCGTCCTACCCATCTATCTGCATAAAACCAGTGCCGTCCCACCCATCTATCTACATAAAACCAGTGCCATCCACCCCATCTCTCTAAATAAAACCAGTGCCGTCCTACCCACCCATGTACATAAAACCAGTGCCATCCTACCCATCTAACTACATAAAACCTGTGCCGTCCTCCCCAACTAAGTACATAAAACCAGTGTCATCCTCCCCATCTATCTACATAAAACCAGTGCCATCCTCCCCATCTATCTACATAAAACCAGTGCCGTCCTCTGCATCTCTCTACATAAAACCAGTGCCGTCCTCCCCATCTATCTACATAAAGCCAGTGCCATCTTCCTCATCTATCTGCATAAGACCATTGCCGTCCTACACATCTATCTACATAAAACCAGTGCCGTGCTACTGATCCATCAACATAAAACCAGTGTCGTCCTCCCCATCTATCTACATAAAACCAGTGCAGTCCACCCCTTCTATCTAAATAAAACCAGTGCCCGTTCTCTCCATCTCTCTATATGAATCCAGTGCCGTCCTGCACATCTCTCTACATATAACCAGTGCCGTCCTACTGATCCATCAACATAAAACCAGTGCCATCCACCCCATCTCTCTAAATAAAACCAGTGCCCTCCTACCCATCTAACTACATAAAACCAGTGCCGTCCTCCTCATCTATCTACATAAAACCAGTGCCGTCCTACCCATCTATCTGCATAAAACCAGTGCCGTCCCACCCATCTATCTACATAAAACCAGTGCCACCCTACACATCTATATACATAATACCAGTGCCGTACTCTCCATCTCTCTCATAAAACCAGTACCGTCCTCCCCATCTGTCTGCATAAAACCAGTGTCGTCCTCCCCATCTATCTAGATAAAACCAGTGCCGTCGTACCCAACGAACTAGATAAAGCAGCGCCATCCTTCCTATCTAACTACATAATACCAGTGCCGTCCTCTCCATCTCTCTACATAAAACCAGTGCCATCTTCCTCCTCTATCTACATAAGACCATTGCCATCCTGCCCGTCTATATACATAATACCATTGCCGTCCTACCCATCTATCTACATAAAACCAGTGCCGTCCTCTCCATCTCTCTACATAAAACCACTTTTGTCCTCCCCATCTATCTACATAAAACCAGTGCCGTGCTACTGATCCATCAATATAAAACCAGTGCCATCCACCCCATCTCTCTAAATAAAACCAGTGCCGTCCTACCCACCCGTCTACATAAAACCAGTGCCATCCTACCCATCTAACTACATAAAACCTGTGCCGTCCTCCCCATCTATCTACATAAAACCAGTGCCATCCTACCCATCTATCTACATAAAACCAGTGCCGTCCTCCCCATCTATCTACATAAAACCAGTCCTGTCCTCTGCATCTCTCTACATAAAACCAGTGCCACCCTACCCATCTATGTACATAATACCAGTGCCGTACTCTCCATCTCTCTCATAAAACCAGTACCGTCCTCCCCATCTGTCTGCATAAAACCAGTGTCGTCCTCCCCATCAATCTAGATAAAACCAGTGCCGTCGTACCCACCGAACTAAATAAAACCAGTGCCATCCTCTCCATCTCTCTACATAAAACCAGTGCCATCTTCCTCATCTATCTGCATAAGACCATTGCCGTCCTACCCATCTATCTACATAAAACCAGTGTCGTCGTCCCCAACTATCTACATGAAACCAGTGCAGTCCACCCCTTCTATCTACATAAAACCAGTGCCCTTTCTCTCCATCTCTCTACATGAATCCAGTGCCGTCCTCCACATCTATCTACATAAAACCAGTGCCATCCTACTCATCTATCTACATAAAACCAGTGCCGTCCTACTGATCCATCAACATAAAACCAGTGCCGTTCACCCCATCTCTCTAAATAAAACCAGTGCCCTCCTACCCATCTAACTACATAAAACCAGTGCCGTCCTCCTCATCTATCTACATAAAACCAGTGCCATCCTACTCATCTATCTACATAAAACCAGTGCCATCCTCCCCATCTATCTACATAAAACCAGTGCCGTCCTACCCATCAATCTAGATAAAACCAGTGCCGTCCTACCCAACGAACTAGATAAAACCAGTGTCATCCTCCCCATCTAACTACATAATAGCAGTGCAGTCCTCTCCATCTCTCTTCATAAAACCAGTGCCATCTTCCTCATCTATCTGCATAAGACCATTGCCGTCCTACCTATCTATCTACATAAAACCAGTGCCGTGCTACTGATCCATCAACATAAAACCAGTGCCATCCACCCCATCTCTCTAAATAAAACCAGTGCCGTCCTACCCACCCATCTACATAAAACCAGTGCCATCCTACCCATCTAACTACATGAAACCTCTGCCGTCCTCCCGAACTAAGTACATAAAACCAGTGTCATCCTCCCCATCTATGTATATAAAACCAGTGCCGTCCTCCCCATCTATCTATATAAAACTAGTGCCATCCTTTCCATCTCTCTACATAATACCAGTGCCGTCCTCCCCATCTAACTACATAAAACCAGTGCCGTCCTCCCCATCTATCTACATAAAACCAGTGCCATTCTCCCCATCTAACTACATAAAACCAGTGCCATCTTCCTCATCTGTCTACATAAAACCAGTGCCATCCTACCCATCTATCTACATAAAACCAGTGCCGTCCTCCCCATCTATCCACATAAAACCAGTCCTGTCCTCTGCATCTCTCTACATAAAACCAGTGCCACCCTACCCATCTATATACATAATACCAGTGCCGTAATCTCCATCTCTCTCATAAAACCAGTACCGTCCTCCCCATCTGTCTGCATAAAACCAGTGTCGTCCTCCCCATCAATCTAGATAAAACCAGTGCCGTCGTACCCACCGAAGTAAATAAAACCAGTGCCATCCTCTCCATCTCTCTACATAAAACCAGTGCCATCTTCCTCATCTATCTGCATAAGACCGTTGCTGTCCTACCCATCTATCTACATAAAACCAATGCCGTGCTACTGATCCATCAACATAAAACCAGTGTCGTCCTCCCCATCTCTCTAAATAAAACCAGTGCCGTCCTACCCACCCATGTACATAAAACCAGTGCCATCCTACCCATCTAACTACATAAAACCTGTGCCGTCCTCCCAAACTAAGTACATAAAACCAGTGTCATCCTCCCCATCTATATATATAAAACCAGTGCCGTCCTCCCCATCTATCTATATAAAAATAGTGCCATCCTTTCCATCTCTCTACATAATACCAGTGCCGTTTTCCCCATCTAACTACATAAAACCAGTGCCATCCTTTCCATCTCTCTACATAATACCAGTGCCGTTTTCCCCATCTAACTACATAAAACCAGTGCCGTCCTCCCCATCCATCTACATAAAACCAGTGCCGTCCTCCCTATCTATCTACATAAAACCAGTACCATCCTACTCATCTATCTACATAAATCCAGTGCCGTCCTCCCCATCTATCTACATAAAACCAGTCCTGTCCTCTGCATCTCTCTACATAAAACCAGTCCTGTCCTCTGCATCTCTCTACATAAAACCAGTGCCACCCTACCCATCTATATACATAATACCAGTGCCGTACTCTCCATCTCTCTCATAAAACCAGTACCGTCCTCCCCATCTGTCTGCATAAAACCAGTGTCGTCCTCCCCATCAATCTAGATAAAACCAGTGCCATCGTACCCAACGAACTAGATAAAACCAGTGCCAACCTCCCCATCTAACTACATAATACCAGTGCCGTCCTCTCCATCTCTCTACATAAAACCAGTGCCATCTTCCTCATCTATCTGCTTAAAACCATTGCCGTCCTACCCATCTATCTACATAAAACCAGTGCCGTGCTACTGATCCATCAACATAAAACCAGTGTCGTCCTCCCCATCTGTCTGCATAAAACCAGTGTCGTCCTCCCCATCAATCTAGATAAAACCAGTGCCGTTGTACCCAACGAACCAGATAAATCCAGTGCCATCATCCCCATCTAACTAAATAATACCAGTGCCTTCCTCTCCATCTCTCTACATAAAACCAGTGCCATCTTCCTCATCTATCTGCATAAGACCATTGCCGTCCTACCCATCTATCTACATAAAACCAGTGCCGTTCTACTGATCCATCAACATAAAACCAATGTCGTCCTCCCCATCTATCTACAGAAAAACAGTGCCGTCCTCCCCATCTATCTATATAAAACTAGTGCCATCCTTTCCATCTCTCTACATGAATCCAGTGCCATCCTCCACTTCTCTCTACATAAAACCAGTGCCATCCTACTCATCTATCTACATAAAACCAGTGCCGTCCTACTGATCCATCAACTTAAAACCAGTGCCATCCACCCCATGTCTCTAAATAAAACCAGTGCCCTCCTACCCATCTAAATACATAAAACCAGTGCCATCCTTTCCATCTCTCTGCATAGTACCAGTGCCGTCCTACCCATCTATCTACATAAAACTAGTCCTGTCCTCTGCATCTCTCTACATAAAACCAGTCCTGTCCTCTGCATCTCTCTACATAAAACCAGTGCCACCCTACCCATCTATATACATGATACCAGTGCCGTACTCTCCATCTCTCTCATAAAACCAGTACCGTCCTCCCCATCTGTCTGCATAAAACCAGTGTCGTCCTCCCCATCAATCTAGATAAAACCAGTGCCGTCGTACCCAACGAACTAGATAAATCCACTGCCATCATCCCCATCTAACTAAATAATACCAGTGCCTTCCTCTCCATCTCTCTACATAAAACCAGTGCCATCTTCCTCATCTATCTGCATAAGACCATTGCCGTCCTACCCATCTATCTACATAAAACCAGTGCCGTGCTACTGATCCATCAACATAAAACCAGTGTCGTCCTCCCCATCTATCTACATAAAACCAGTGCCGTGCTACTGATCCATCAACATAAAACCAGTGTCGTCCTCCCCATCTATCTACATAAAATCAGTGCAGTCCACCCCATCTGTCTACATAAAACCAGTGCCGTCCTCCCCATCTAACTACATAAAACAAGTGTCGTCCTCCCCATCTATCTGCACAAAATCAGTGCCATCCTCCCCATCCATCTACATAAAACCAGTGCCATCCTACCCATCTATCTACATAAAACCAGTGCCGTCCTCCCCATCTATCTACATAAAACCAGTCCTGTCCTCTGCATTTCTCTACATAAAACCAGTGCCACCCTACCCATCTATATACATAATACCAGTGCCGTACTCTCCATCTCTCTCATAAAACCAGTACCGTCCTCCCCATCTGTCTGCATAAAACCAGTGTCGTCCTCCCCATCAATCTAGATAAAACCAGTGCCGTCGTACCCAACGAACTAGATAAAACCAGTGCCATCCTCCCCATCTAACTACATAATACCAGTGCCATCGTCTCCATCTCTCTGCATAAAACCAGTGCCATCTTCCTCATCTATCTGCATAAGACCATTGCCGTCCTACCCATCTATCTACATAATACCAGTGCCGTCCTCCCCATCTAACTACATAAAACAAGTGCCGTCCTCCCCATTTATCTACATAAAATCAGTGCCATCCTACTCATCTATGTACATAAAACCAGTGCCATCCTCCCCATCTATCTACATAAAACCAGTGCCGTGCTACTGATCCATCAACATAAAACCAGTGTCGTCCTCCCCATCTATCTACATAAACCCAGTGCAGTCCACCCCTTCTATCTAAATAAAACCAGTGCCCGTTCTCTCCATCTCTCTATATGAATCCAGTGCCGTCCTGCACATCTCTCTACATATAACCAGTGCCGTCCTACTGATCCATCAACATAAAACCAGTGCCATCCACCCCATCTCTCTAAATAAAACCAGTGCCCTCCTACCCATCTAACTACATAAAACCAGTGCCGTCCTCCTCATCTATCTACATAAAACCAGTGCCGTCCTACCCATCTATCTGCATAAAACCAGTGCCGTCCCACCCATCTATCTACATAAAACCAGTGCCATCCACCCCATCTCTCTAAATAAAACCAGTGCCGTCCTACCCACCCATGTACATAAAACCAGTGCCATCCTACCCATCTAACTACATAAAACCTGTGCCGTCCTCCCCAACTAAGTACATAAAACCAGTGTCATCCTCCCCATCTATCTACATAAAACCAGTGCCATCCTCCCCATCTATCTACATAAAACCAGTGCCGTCCTCTGCATCTCTCTACATAAAACCAGTGCCGTCCTCCCCATCTATCTACATAAAGCCAGTGCCATCTTCCTCATCTATCTGCATAAGACCATTGCCGTCCTACACATCGATCTACATAAAACCAGTGCCGTGCTACTGATCCATCAACATAAAACCAGTGTCGTCCTCCCCATCTATCTACATAAAACCAGTGCAGTCCACCCCTTCTATCTAAATAAAACCAGTGCCCGTTCTCTCCATCTCTCTATATGAATCCAGTGCCGTCCTGCACATCTCTCTACATATAACCAGTGCCGTCCTACTGATCCATCAACATAAAACCAGTGCCATCCACCCCATCTCTCTAAATAAAACCAGTGCCCTCCTACCCATCTAACTACATAAAACCAGTGCCGTCCTCCTCATCTATCTACATAAAACCAGTGCCGTCCTACCCATCTATCTGCATAAAACCAGTGCCGTCCCACCCATCTATCTACATAAAACCAGTGCCACCCTACACATCTATATACATAATACCAGTGCCGTACTCTCCATCTCTCTCATAAAACCAGTACCGTCCTCCCCATCTGTCTGCATAAAACCAGTGTCGTCCTCCCCATCTATCTAGATAAAACCAGTGCCGTCGTACCCAACGAACTAGATAAAGCAGCGCCATCCTTCCTATCTAACTACATAATACCAGTGCCGTCCTCTCCATCTCTCTACATAAAACCAGTGCCATCTTCCTCCTCTATCTACATAAGACCATTGCCATCCTGCCCGTCTATATACATAATACCATTGCCGTCCTACCCATCTATCTACATAAAACCAGTGCCGTCCTCTCCATCTCTCTACATAAAACCACTTTTGTCCTCCCCATCTATCTACATAAAACCAGTGCCGTGCTACTGATCCATCAATATAAAACCAGTGCCATCCACCCCATCTCTCTAAATAAAACCAGTGCCGTCCTACCCACCCGTCTACATAAAACCAGTGCCATCCTACCCATCTAACTACATAAAACCTGTGCCGTCCTCCCCATCTATCTACATAAAACCAGTGCCATCCTACCCATCTATCTACATAAAACCAGTGCCGTCCTCCCCATCTATCTACATAAAACCAGTCCTGTCCTCTGCATCTCTCTACATAAAACCAGTGCCACCCTACCCATCTATGTACATAATACCAGTGCCGTACTCTCCATCTCTCTCATAAAACCAGTACCGTCCTCCCCATCTGTCTGCATAAAACCAGTGTCGTCCTCCCCATCAATCTAGATAAAACCAGTGCCGTCGTACCCACCGAACTAAATAAAACCAGTGCCATCCTCTCCATCTCTCTACATAAAACCAGTGCCATCTTCCTCATCTATCTGCATAAGACCATTGCCGTCCTACCCATCTATCTACATAAAACCAGTGTCGTCGTCCCCAACTATCTACATGAAACCAGTGCAGTCCACCCCTTCTATCTACATAAAACCAGTGCCCTTTCTCTCCATCTCTCTACATGAATCCAGTGCCGTCCTCCACATCTATCTACATAAAACCAGTGCCATCCTACTCATCTATCTACATAAAACCAGTGCCGTCCTACTGATCCATCAACATAAAACCAGTGCCGTTCACCCCATCTCTCTAAATAAAACCAGTGCCCTCCTACCCATCTAACTACATAAAACCAGTGCCGTCCTCCTCATCTATCTACATAAAACCAGTGCCATCCTACTCATCTATCTACATAAAACCAGTGCCATCCTCCCCATCTATCTACATAAAACCAGTGCCGTCCTACCCATCAATCTAGATAAAACCAGTGCCGTCCTACCCAACGAACTAGATAAAACCAGTGTCATCCTCCCCATCTAACTACATAATAGCAGTGCAGTCCTCTCCATCTCTCTTCATAAAACCAGTGCCATCTTCCTCATCTATCTGCATAAGACCATTGCCGTCCTACCTATCTATCTACATAAAACCAGTGCCGTGCTACTGATCCATCAACATAAAACCAGTGCCATCCACCCCATCTCTCTAAATAAAACCAGTGCCGTCCTACCCACCCATCTACATAAAACCAGTGCCATCCTACCCATCTAACTACATGAAACCTCTGCCGTCCTCCCGAACTAAGTACATAAAACCAGTGTCATCCTCCCCATCTATGTATATAAAACCAGTGCCGTCCTCCCCATCTATCTATATAAAACTAGTGCCATCCTTTCCATCTCTCTACATAATACCAGTGCCGTCCTCCCCATCTAACTACATAAAACCAGTGCCGTCCTCCCCATCTATCTACATAAAACCAGTGCCATTCTCCCCATCTAACTACATAAAACCAGTGCCATCTTCCTCATCTGTCTACATAAAACCAGTGCCATCCTACCCATCTATCTACATAAAACCAGTGCCGTCCTCCCCATCTATCCACATAAAACCAGTCCTGTCCTCTGCATCTCTCTACATAAAACCAGTGCCACCCTACCCATCTATATACATAATACCAGTGCCGTAATCTCCATCTCTCTCATAAAACCAGTACCGTCCTCCCCATCTGTCTGCATAAAACCAGTGTCGTCCTCCCCATCAATCTAGATAAAACCAGTGCCGTCGTACCCACCGAAGTAAATAAAACCAGTGCCATCCTCTCCATCTCTCTACATAAAACCAGTGCCATCTTCCTCATCTATCTGCATAAGACCGTTGCTGTCCTACCCATCTATCTACATAAAACCAATGCCGTGCTACTGATCCATCAACATAAAACCAGTGTCGTCCTCCCCATCTATCTACATAAAATCAGTGCAGTCCACCCCATCTATCTACATAAAACCAGTGCCGTCCTCCCCATCTAACTACATAAAACAAGTGCCGTCCTCCCCATCTATCTACACAAAATCAGTGCCATCCTACTCATCTATCTACATAAATCCAGTGCCATCCTCCCCATCTATCTACATAAAACCAGTGCCATCCTACCCATCTATCTACATAAAACCAGTGCCGTCCTCCCCATGTATCTACATAAAACCAGTCCTGTCCTCTGCATCTCTCTACATAAAACCAGTGCCACCCTACCCATCTATGTACATAATACCAGTTCCGTACTCTCCATCTCTCTCATAAAACCAGTACCGTCCTCCCCATCTGTCTGCATAAAACCAGTGTCGTCCTCCCCATCAATCTAGATAAAACCAGTGCCGTCGTACCCACCGAACTAAATAAAACCAGTGCCATCCTCTCCATCTCTCTACATAAAACCAGTGCCATCTTCCTCATCTATCTGCATAAGACCATTGCCGTCCTACCCATCTATCTACATAAAACCAGTGTCGTCGTCCCCAACTATCTACATGAAACCAGTGCAGTCCACCCCTTCTATCTACATAAAACCAGTGCCCTTTCTCTCCATCTCTCTACATGAATCCAGTGCCGTCCTCCACATCTATCTACATAAAACCAGTGCCATCCTACTCATCTATCTACATAAAACCAGTGCCGTCCTACTGATCCATCAACATAAAACCAGTGCCATCCTCCCCATCTATCTACAGAAAAACAGTGCCGTCCTCCCCATCTATCTATATAAAACCAGTGCCGTCCTACCCATCTATCTACGTAAAACCAGTGCCGTCCTCCCCATCTAACTACATAATACCAGTGCCGTCCTCTCCATCTGTCTACATAAAACCAGTGCCATCTTCCTCATCTATCTACATAAAACCAGTGCCATCCACCCCGTCTCTCTTAATAAAACCAGTGCCGTCCTACCCACCCGTCTACATAAAACCAGTGCCATCCTCCCCATCTAACTACATAAAACCTGTGCCGTGCTACTGATCCATCAACATAAAACCAGTGCCATCCTCCCTATCTGTCTACATAAAACCAGTGCCGTCCTCCCCATCTATCTACATAAAACCAGTGCCGTCCTCCCCATCTATCTACATAAAACCAGTGCCGTCCTCCCCATCTATCTACATGAAACCAGTGCCGTCCTCCCCATCTATCCACATAAAACCAGTCCTGTCCTCTGCATCTCTCTACATAAAACCAGTGCCACCCTACCCATCTATATACATAATACCAGTGCCGTAATCTCCATCTCTCTCATAAAACCAGTACCGTCCTCCCCATCTGTCTGCATAAAACCAGTGTCGTCCTCCCCATCAATCTAGATAAAACCAGTGCCGTCGTGCCCACCGAACTAAATAAAACCAGTGCCATCCTCTCCATCTCTCTACATAAAACCAGTGCCATCTTCCTCATCTATCTGCATAAGACCATTGCTGTCCTACCCATCTATCTACATAAAACCAGTGCCGTGCTACTGATCCATCAATATAAAACCAGTGTCGTCCTCCCCATCTAACTACATGAAACCAGTGTCGTCCTCCCCATCTATCTACAGAAAAACAGTGCCGTCCTCCCCATCTATCTATATAAAACTAGTGCCATCCTTTCCATCTCTCTACATAATACCAGTGCCGTCCTCCCCATCTAACTACATAAAACCAGTCCTGTCCTCTGCATCTATCTACATAAAATCAGTGCCATCCTACTCATCTATCTACATAAAACCAGTGCCATCCTCCCCATCTATCTACATAAAACCAGTGCCGTCCTCCCCATTTATCTACATAAAACCAGTGCCATCCTACCCATCTAACTACATAATACCAGTGCCGTCCTCTCCATCTCTCTACATAAAACCAGTGCCATCTTCCTCATCTATCTGCATAAGACCATTGCCGTCGTACCCATCTATCTACATAAAACCAGTGCCGTGCTACTGATCCATCAACATAAAACCAGTGTCGTCCTCCCCAACTATCTACATGAAACCACTGCAGTCCACCCCTTCTATCTACATAAAACCAGTGCCCTTTCTCTCCATCTCTCTACATGAATCCAGTGCCGTCCTCCACATCTATCTACATAAAACCAGTGCCATCCTACTCATCTATCTGCATAAAACCAGTGCCGTCCTACTGATCCATCAACATAAAACCAGTGCCATCCTCCCTATCTATCTACATAAAACCAGTGCCGTCCTCCCCATCTATCTACATAAAACCAGTCCTGTCCTCTGCATCTCTCTACATAAAACCAGTGCCACCCTACCCATCTATATACATAATACCAGTGCCGTACTCTCCATCTCTCTCATAAAACCAGTACCGTCCTCCCCATCTGTCTGCATAAACCCAGTGTCGTTCTCCCCATCAATCTAGATAAAACCAGTGCCGTCGTACCCAACGAACTAGATAAAACCAGTGCCATCCTCCCCATCTAACTACATAATACCAGTGCCGTCCTCTCTATCTCTCTACATAAAACCAATGCCATCTTCCTCATCTATCTACATAAGACAATTGCCATCCTACCCATCTATATACATAATACCAGCTCCGTACTCTCCATCTCTCTACATGAATCCAGTGCCATCCTCCACTTCTCTCTACATAAAACCAGTGCCATCCTAGTCATCTATCTACATAAAACCAGTGCCGTCCTACTGATCCATCAACTTAAAACCAGTGCCATCCACCCCATCTCTCTAAATAAAACCATTGCCATCCTACCCATCTAACTACATAAAACCAGTGCCGTCCTCCCCATTTATCTACATAAAAACAGTGCCGTCCTCCCCATCTATCTACATAAAACCAGTCCTGTCCTCTGCATCTCTCTACATAAAACCAGTGCCACCCTACCCATCTATATACATAATACCAGTGCCTTACTCTCCATCTCTTTCATAAAACCAGTACCGTCCTCCCCATCTGTCTGCATAAAACCAGTGTCGTCCTCCCCATCAATCTAGATAAAACCATTGCCGTCCTACCCAACGAACTAGATAAAACCAGTGCCATCCTCCCCATCTATCTACATAAAACCAGTGCCCGTTCTCTCCATCTCTCTACATGAATCCAGCGCCGTCCTCCACATCTATCTACATAAAACCAGTGCCATCCTACTCATCTATCTACATAAAACCAGTGCCGTCCTACTGATCCATCAACATAAAACCAGTGCCATCCACCCCATCTCTCTAAATAAAACCAGTGCCCTCCTACCCGTCTAACTACATAAAACCACTGCCGTCCTCCTCATCTATCTACATAAAACCAGTGCCGTCCTACCCATCTATATACATAATACCATTGCCGTCCTACCCATCTTTATACATAAAACCAGTGCCGTCGTCTCGATCTCTCTACATAAAACCACTTTTGTCCTCCCCATCTATCAACATAAAACCAGTGCCGTCCTACCCATCTATCTACGTAAAACCAGTGCCATCCTCCCCATCTCTCTAAATAAAACCAATGCCGTCCTACCCACCCGTCTGCATAAAACCAGTGCCATCCTCCGCATCTAACTACATAATACCAGTTCAGTCCTCTCCATCTCTCTACATAAAACCAGTGCCATCTTCCTCATCTATCTACATAAGACCATTGCCGTCCTACCTATCTATCTACATAAAACCAGTGCCGTGCTACTGATCCATCAACATAAAACCAGTGCCATCCACCCCATCTCACTAAATAAAACCAGTGCCGTCCTACCCACCCGTCTACATAAAACCAGTGCCATCCTACCCATCTAACTACATAAAACCAGTGCCGTCCCACCCATCTATCCACATAAAACCAGTGCCACCCTACACATCTATATACATAATACCAGTGCCGTACCCTCCATCTCTCTCATAAAACCAGTACCGTCCTCTCCATCTCTCTACATAAAACCAGTGCCATCTTCCTCATCTATCTGCATAAGACAATTGCCGTCCTACCCATCTATCTACATAAAACCACTGCCGTCCTACTCATCCATCAACATAAAACCAGTGCCGTCCCACCCATCTATCTACATAAAACCAGTGCCACCCTACACATCTATATACATAATACCTGTGCCGTACCCTCCATCTCTCTCATAAAACCAGTAAAGTCCTCCCCATCTGTCTGCATAAAACCAGTGTCGTCCTCCCCATCTTTCTAGATAAAACCAGTGCCGTCGTACCCAACGAACTAGATAAAACCAGCGCCTTCCTCCCCATCTAACTACATAATACCAGTGCCGTCCTCTCCATCTCTCTACATAAAACCAGTGCCATCTTACCTTTCTAACTACATAAAACCAGTGCCGTCCTCCCCAACTAAGTACAAAAAACCAGTATCATCCTCCCCATCCATCTACATAAAACCAGTGCCATCCTTTCCATCTCTCTACATAATACCAGTGCCGTCCTCCCCATCTATCTACATAAAACCAGTCCTGTCCTCTGCATCTCTCTACATAAAACCAGTGCCACCCTACCCATCTGTCTACATAAACCCAGTGTCGTTCTCCCCATCAATCTAGATAAAACCAGTGCCGTCCTCCCCATCTATATACATAATACCAGTGCCGTACTCTCCATCTCTCTCATAAAACCAGTACCGTCCTCCCCATCTGTCTGCATAAAACCAGTGTCGTTCTCACCATCAATCTAGATAAAACCAGTGCCGTCGTACCCAACGAACGAGATAAAACCAGTGCCATCCTCCCCATCTAACTACGTATTACCAGTGCCGTCCTCTCCATCTCTCCACATAAAACCAGTGCCATTTTCCTCATCTATCTGCATAAGACCATTGCCGTCCTACCCATCTATCTGCATAAAAGCAGTGCCGTGCTACTGATCCATCAACATAAAAGCAGTGTCGTCCTCCCCATCTATCTACATAAAACCAGTGCCCGTTCTCTCCATCTCTCTACATGAATCCAGTGCCGTCCTCCACATCTCTCTACATCAAACCAGTGCCATCCTTCTCATCTATCTACATAAAACCAGTCCCGTCCTACTGATCCATCAACATAAAACCAGTGCCGTCCCACCCATCTATCTACATAAAACCAGTGCCACCCTACACATCTATATACATAATACTAGTGCCGTACCCTCCATCTCTCTCATAAAACCAGTACCGTCCTCCCCATCTGTCTGTATAAAACCAGTGTCGTCCTCCCCATCTATCTAGATAAAACCAGTGCCGTCGTACCCAACGAACCAGATAAAACCAGCGTCTTCCTCCCCATCTAAGTACATAAAACCAGTGCCATCTTCCTCATCTATCTACATAAGACCCTGGCCATCCTACCCATCTATATACATAATACCAGTGCCATACTCTCCATCTCTCTACATGAATCCAGTGCCGTCCTCCACATCTCTCTACATAAAACCAGTGCAATCTTACCCATCTATATACATAATACCAGTGCCGTACTCTCCATCTCTCTACATGAATCCAGTGCCGTCCTCCACATCTCTCTACATAAAACCAGTGCCATCTTACCCACCTAACTACATAAAACCAGTGCCGCACTCCCCAACTAAGTACAAAAATCCAGTGTCATCCTCCCCATCTATCTACATAAAACCAGTGCCATCCTACATATCTATCTACATAAAACCAGTGCCGTCCTCCCCATCTATCTACATAAAACCAGTCCTGTCCTCTGCATCTCTCTACATAAAACCAGTGCCACCCTACCCATCTATATACATAATACCAGTGCCGTACTCTCCATCTCTCTCATAAAACCAGTACCGTCCTCCCCATCTGTATGCATAAAACCAGTGTAGTCCTCCCCATCAATCTAGATAAAACCAGTGCCGTCGTACCCAACGAACTAGATAAAACCAGTGCCAACCTCCCCATCTAACTACATAATACCAGTGCCGTCCTCTCCATCTCTCTACATAAAACCAGTGCCACCCTACCCATCTATATACATAATACCAGTGCCTTACTCTCCATCTCTTTCATAAAACCAGTACCGTCCTCCCCATCTGTCTGCATAAAACCAGTGTCGTCCTCCCCATCAATCTAGATAAAACCATTGCCGTCCTCCTCATCTATCTACATAAAACCACTGCCGTCCTCCTCATCTATCTACATAAAACCAGTGCCGTCCTACCCATCTATATACATAATACCATTGCCGTCCTACCCATCTTTATACATAAAACCAGTGCCGTCGTCTCGATCTCTCTACATAAAACCACTTTTGTCCTCCCCATCTATCAACATAAAACCAGTGCCGTCCTACCCATCTATCTACGTAAAACCAGTGCCATCCTCCCCATCTCTCTAAATAAAACCAATGCCGTCCTACCCACCCGTCTGCATAAAACCAGTGCCATCCTCCGCATCTAACTACATAATACCAGTTCAGTCCTCTCCATCTCTCTACATAAAACCAGT
This sequence comes from Mobula birostris, assembly GCF_030028105.1. NCBI lineage: Eukaryota > Metazoa > Chordata > Chondrichthyes > Myliobatiformes > Myliobatidae > Mobula > Mobula birostris. Next base: position 61,292 of record NW_027274638.1, read on the forward strand.
GCCATCTTCCTCATCTATCTACATAAGACCATTGCCGTCCTACCTATCTATCTACATAAAACCAGTGCCGTGCTACTGATCCATCAACATAAAACCAGTGCCATCCACCCCATCTCACTAAATAAAACCAGTGCCGTCCTACCCACCCGTCTACATAAAACCAGTGCCATCCTACCCATCTAACTACATAAAACCAGTGCCGTCCCACCCATCTATCCACATAAAACCAGTGCCACCCTACACATCTATATACATAATACCAGTGCCGTACCCTCCATCTCTCTCATAAAACCAGTACCGTCCTCCCCATCTGTCTGCATAAAACCAGTGTCGTCCTTCCCATCTATCTAGATAAAATCAGTGCCGTTGTACCCAACGAACTAGATAAAACCAGTGCCATCCTCGCCATCTAACTACATAATACCAGTACCGTCCTCTCCATCTCTCTACATAAAACCAGTGCCATCTTCCTCATCTATCTGCATAAGACAATTGCCGTCCTACCCATCTATCTACATAAAACCACTGCCGTCCTACTCATCCATCAACATAAAACCAGTGCCGTCCCACCCATCTATCTACATATAACCAGTGCCACCCTACACATCTATATACATAATACCTGTGCCGTACCCTCCATCTCTCTCATAAAACCAGTAAAGTCCTCCCCATCTGTCTGCATAAAACCAGTGTCGTCCTCCCCATCTTTCTAGATAAAACCAGTGCCGTCGTACCCAACGAACTAGATAAAACCAGCGCCTTCCTCCCCATCTAACTACATAATACCAGTGCCGTCCTCTCCATCTCTCTACATAAAACCAGTGCCATCTTACCTTTCTAACTACATAAAACCAGTGCCGTCCTCCCCAACTAAGTACAAAAAACCAGTATCATCCTCCCCATCCATCTACATAAAACCAGTGCCATCCTTTCCATCTCTCTACATAATACCAGTGCCGTCCTCCCCATCTATCTACATAAAACCAGTCCTGTCCTCTGCATCTCTCTACATAAAACCAGTGCCACCCTACCCATCTGTCTACATAAACCCAGTGTCGTTCTCCCCATCAATCTAGATAAAACCAGTGCTGTCCTCCCCATCTATATACATAATACCAGTGCCGTACTCTCCATCTCTCTCATAAAACCAGTACCGTCCTCCCCATCTGTCTGCATAAAACCAGTGTCGTTCTCCCCATCATCTAGATAAAACCAGTGCCGTCGTACCCAACGAACGAGATAAAACCAGTGCCATCCTCCCCATCTAACTACGTATTACCAGTGCCGTCCTCTCCATCTCTCTACATAAAACCAGTGCCATTTTCCTCATCTATCTGCATAAGACCATTGCCGTCCTACCCATCTATCTGCATAAAAGCAGTGCCGTGCTACTGATCCATCAACATAAAAGCAGTGTCGTCCTCCCCATCTATCTACATAAAACCAGTGCCCGTTCTCTCCATCTCTCTACATGAATCCAGTGCCGTCCTCCACATCTCTCTACATCAAACCAGTGCCATCCTTCTCATCTATCTACATAAAACCAGTGCCGTCCTACTGATCCATCAACATAAAACCAGTGCCGTCCCACCCATCTATCTACATAAAACCAGTGCCACCCTACCCATCTATATACATAATACTAGTGCCGTACCCTCCATCTCTCTCATAAAACCAGTACCGTCCTCCCCATCTGTCTGCATAAAACCAGTGTCGTCCTCCCCATCTATCTAGATAAAACCAGTGCCGTCGTACCCAACGAACTAGATAAAACCAGCGCCTTCCTCCCCATCTAACTACATAATACCAGTGCCGTCCTCTCCATCTCTCTACATAAAACCAGTGCCATCTTACCTTTCTAACTACATAAAACCAGTGCCGTCCTCCCCAACTAAGTACAAAAAACCAGTATCATCCTCCCCATCCATCTACATAAAACCAGTGCCATCCTTTCCATCTCTCTACATAATACCAGTGCCGTCCTCCCCATCTATCTACATAAAACCAGTCCTGTCCTCTGCATCTCTCTACATAAAACCAGTGCCACCCTACCCATCTGTCTACATAAACCCAGTGTCGTTCTCCCCATCAATCTAGATAAAACCAGTGCCGTCCTCCCCATCTATATACATAATACCAGTGCCGTACTCTCCATCTCTCTCATAAAACCAGTACCGTCCTCCCCATCTGTCTGCATAAAACCAGTGTCGTTCTCACCATCAATCTAGATAAAACCAGTGCCGTCGTACCCAACGAACGAGATAAAACCAGTGCCATCCTCCCCATCTAACTACGTATTACCAGTGCCGTCCTCTCCATCTCTCCACATAAAACCAGTGCCATTTTCCTCATCTATCTGCATAAGACCATTGCCGTCCTACCCATCTATCTGCATAAAAGCAGTGCCGTGCTACTGATCCATCAACATAAAAGCAGTGTCGTCCTCCCCATCTATCTACATAAAACCAGTGCCCGTTCTCTCCATCTCTCTACATGAATCCAGTGCCGTCCTCCACATCTCTCTACATCAAACCAGTGCCATCCTTCTCATCTATCTACATAAAACCAGTCCCGTCCTACTGATCCATCAACATAAAACCAGTGCCGTCCCACCCATCTATCTACATAAAACCAGTGCCACCCTACACATCTATATACATAATACTAGTGCCGTACCCTCCATCTCTCTCATAAAACCAGTACCGTCCTCCCCATCTGTCTGTATAAAACCAGTGTCGTCCTCCCCATCTATCTAGATAAAACCAGTGCCGTCGTACCCAACGAACCAGATAAAACCAGCGTCTTCCTCCCCATCTAAGTACATAAAACCAGTGCCATCTTCCTCATCTATCTACATAAGACCCTGGCCATCCTACCCATCTATATACATAATACCAGTGCCATACTCTCCATCTCTCTACATGAATCCAGTGCCGTCCTCCACATCTCTCTACATAAAACCAGTGCAATCTTACCCATCTATATACATAATACCAGTGCCGTACTCTCCATCTCTCTACATGAATCCAGTGCCGTCCTCCACATCTCTCTACATAAAACCAGTGCCATCTTACCCACCTAACTACATAAAACCAGTGCCGCACTCCCCAACTAAGTACAAAAATCCAGTGTCATCCTCCCCATCTATCTACATAAAACCAGTGCCATCCTACATATCTATCTACATAAAACCAGTGCCGTCCTCCCCATCTATCTACATAAAACCAGTCCTGTCCTCTGCATCTCTCTACATAAAACCAGTGCCACCCTACCCATCTATATACATAATACCAGTGCCGTACTCTCCATCTCTCTCATAAAACCAGTACCGTCCTCCCCATCTGTATGCATAAAACCAGTGTAGTCCTCCCCATCAATCTAGATAAAACCAGTGCCGTCGTACCCAACGAACTAGATAAAACCAGTGCCAACCTCCCCATCTAACTACATAATACCAGTGCCGTCCTCTCCATCTCTCTACATAAAACCAGTGCCACCCTACCCATCTATATACATAATACCAGTGCCTTACTCTCCATCTCTTTCATAAAACCAGTACCGTCCTCCCCATCTGTCTGCATAAAACCAGTGTCGTCCTCCCCATCAATCTAGATAAAACCATTGCCGTCCTCCTCATCTATCTACATAAAACCACTGCCGTCCTCCTCATCTATCTACATAAAACCAGTGCCGTCCTACCCATCTATATACATAATACCATTGCCGTCCTACCCATCTTTATACATAAAACCAGTGCCGTCGTCTCGATCTCTCTACATAAAACCACTTTTGTCCTCCCCATCTATCAACATAAAACCAGTGCCGTCCTACCCATCTATCTACGTAAAACCAGTGCCATCCTCCCCATCTCTCTAAATAAAACCAATGCCGTCCTACCCACCCGTCTGCATAAAACCAGTGCCATCCTCCGCATCTAACTACATAATACCAGTTCAGTCCTCTCCATCTCTCTACATAAAACCAGTGCCATCTTCCTCATCTATCTACATAAGACCATTGCCGTCCTACCTATCTATCTACATAAAACCAGTGCCGTGCTACTGATCCATCAACATAAAACCAGTGCCATCCACCCCATCTCACTAAATAAAACCAGTGCCGTCCTACCCACCCGTCTACATAAAACCAGTGCCATCCTACCCATCTAACTACATAAAACCAGTGCCGTCCCACCCATCTATCCACATAAAACCAGTGCCACCCTACACATCTATATACATAATACCAGTGCCGTACCCTCCATCTCTCTCATAAAACCAGTACCGTCCTCCCCATCTGTCTGCATAAAACCAGTGTCGTCCTTCCCATCTATCTAGATAAAATCAGTGCCGTTGTACCCAACGAACTAGATAAAACCAGTGCCATCCTCGCCATCTAACTACATAATACCAGTACCGTCCTCTCCATCTCTCTACATAAAACCAGTGCCATCTTCCTCATCTATCTGCATAAGACAATTGCCGTCCTACCCATCTATCTACATAAAACCACTGCCGTCCTACTCATCCATCAACATAAAACCAGTGCCGTCCCACCCATCTATCTACATATAACCAGTGCCACCCTACACATCTATATACATAATACCTGTGCCGTACCCTCCATCTCTCTCATAAAACCAGTAAAGTCCTCCCCATCTGTCTGCATAAAACCAGTGTCGTCCTCCCCATCTTTCTAGATAAAACCAGTGCCGTCGTACCCAACGAACTAGATAAAACCAGCGCCTTCCTCCCCATCTAACTACATAATACCAGTGCCGTCCTCTCCATCTCTCTACATAAAACCAGTGCCATCTTACCTTTCTAACTACATAAAACCAGTGCCGTCCTCCCCAACTAAGTACAAAAAACCAGTATCATCCTCCCCATCCATCTACATAAAACCAGTGCCATCCTTTCCATCTCTCTACATAATACCAGTGCCGTCCTCCCCATCTATCTACATAAAACCAGTCCTGTCCTCTGCATCTCTCTACATAAAACCAGTGCCACCCTACCCATCTGTCTACATAAACCCAGTGTCGTTCTCCCCATCAATCTAGATAAAACCAGTGCCGTCCTCCCCATCTATATACATAATACCAGTGCCGTACTCTCCATCTCTCTCATAAAACCAGTACCGTCCTCCCCATCTGTCTGCATAAAACCAGTGTCGTTCTCCCCATCATCTAGATAAAACCAGTGCCGTCGTACCCAACGAACGAGATAAAACCAGTGCCATCCTCCCCATCTAACTACGTATTACCAGTGCCGTCCTCTCCATCTCTCTACATAAAACCAGTGCCATTTTCCTCATCTATCTGCATAAGACCATTGCCGTCCTACCCATCTATCTGCATAAAAGCAGTGCCGTGCTACTGATCCATCAACATAAAAGCAGTGTCGTCCTCCCCATCTATCTACATAAAACCAGTGCCCGTTCTCTCCATCTCTCTACATGAATCCAGTGCCGTCCTCCACATCTCTCTACATCAAACCAGTGCCATCCTTCTCATCTATCTACATAAAACCAGTGCCGTCCTACTGATCCATCAACATAAAACCAGTGCCGTCCCACCCATCTATCTACATAAAACCAGTGCCACCCTACCCATCTATATACATAATACTAGTGCCGTACCCTCCATCTCTCTCATAAAACCAGTACCGTCCTCCCCATCTGTCTGCATAAAACCAGTGTCGTCCTCCCCATCTATCTAGATAAAACCAGTGCCGTCGTACCCAACGAACTAGATAAAACCAGCGTCTTCCTCCCCATCTAAGTACATAAAACCAGTGCCATCTTCCTCATCTATCTACATAAGACCCTTGCCATCCTACCCATCTATATACATAATACCAGTGCCGTACTCTCCATCTCTCTACATGAATCCAGTGCCGTCCTCCACATCTCTCTACATAAAACCAGTGCAATCTTACCCATCTATATACATAATACCAGTGCCGTACTCTCCATCTCTCTACATGAATCCAGTGCCGTCCTCCACATCTCTCTACATAAAACCAGTGCCATCTTACCCATCTAACTACATAAAACCAGTGCCGCACTCCCCAACTAAGTACAAAAATCCAGTGTCATCCTCCCCATCTATCTACATAAAACCAGTGCCATCCTACATATCTATCTACATAAAACCAGTGCCGTCCTCCCCATCTATCTACATAAAACCAGTCCTGTCCTCTGCATCTCTCTACATAAAACCAGTGCCACCCTACCCATCTATATACATAATACCAGTGCCGTACTCTCCATCTCTCTCATAAAACCAGTACCATCCTCCCCATCTGTATGCATAAAACCAGTGTAGTCCTCCCCATCAATCTAGATAAAACCAGTGCCGTCGTACCCAACGAACTAGATAAAACCAGTGCCAACCTCCCCATCTAACTACATAATACCAGTGCCGTCCTCTCCATCTCTCTACATAAAACCAGTGCCATCTTCCTCATCTATCTGCTTAAGACCATTGCCGTCCTACCCATCTATCTACATAAAACCAGTGCCGTGCTACTGATCCATCAACATGGAACCAGTGTCGTCCTCCCCATCTATCTACAGAAAAACAGTGCCGTCCTCCCCATCTATCTATATAAAACTAGTGCCATCCTTTCCATCTCTCTACATAATACCAGTGCCGTCCTCCCCATCTAACTACATAAAACAAGTGCCGTCCTCCCCATCTATCTACATAAAATCACTGCCATCCTACTCATCTATCTACATGAAACCAGTGCCATCCTCCCCATCTATCTACATAAAACCAGTGCCGTCCTCCCCATTTATCTACATAAAACCAGTGCCATCCTACCCATCTATCTACATAAAACCAGTGCCGTCCTCCCCATCTATCTACATAAAACCAGTCCTGTCCTCTGCATCTCTCTACATAAAACCAGTGCCACCCTACACATCTATATACATAATACCAGTGCCGTACTCTCCATCTCTCTCATGAAACCAGTACCGTCCTCCCCATCTGTCTGCATGAAACCAGTGTCGTCCTATCCATCAATCTAGATAAAACCAGTGCCGTCGTACCCAACGAACTAGATAAAACCAGTGCCATCCTCCCCATCTAACTGCATAATACCAGTGCCGTCTTGTCCATCTCTCTACATAAAACCAGTGCCATCTTCCTCATCTATCTGCATAAGACCATTGCCGTCGTACCCATCTATCTACATAAAACCAGTGCCGTGCTACTGATCCATCAACATAAAACCAGTGTCGTCCTCCCCAACTATCTACTTGAAACCAGTGCAGTCCACCCCTTCTATCTACTTAAAACCAGTGCCCGTTCTCTCCATCTCTCTACATGAATCCAGTGCCGTCCTCCACATCTATCTACATAAAACCAGTGCCATCCTACTCATCTATCTACATAAAACCAGTGCCGTCCTACTGATCCATCAACATAAAACCAGTGCCATCCACCCCATCTCTCTAAATAAAACCAGTGCCCTCCTACCCGTCTAACTACATAAAACCACTGCCGTCCTCCTCATCTATCTATATAAAACCAGTGCCGTCCTACCCATCTATATACATAATAATATTGCCGTCCTACCCATCTATATACATAAAACCAGTGCCGTCCTCTCGATCTCTCTAAATAAAACCACTTTTGTCCTCCCCGTCTATCTACATAAAACCAGTGCCGTCCTACCCATCTATCTACGTAAAACCAGTGCCGTCCTCCACATCTAACTACATAATACCAGTGCCGTCCTCTCCATCTCACTACATAAAACCAGTGCCATCTTCCTCATCTACCTACATAAGACCATTGCCGTCCTACCTATCTATCTACATAAAACCAGTGCCGTGCTACTGATCCATCAACATAAAACCAGTGCCATCCACCCCATCTCTCAAAATAAAACCAGTGCCGTCCTACCCACCCGTCTACATAAAACCAGTGCCATCCTACCCATCTAACTACATAAAACCTGTGCCGTCCTCCCCATCTGTCTGCATAAAACCAGTGTCGTTCTCCCCATCAATCTAGATAAAACCAGTGCCGTCGTACCCAACGAACTAGATAAAACCAGTGCCATCCTCGCCATCTAACTACATAATACCAGTGTCGTCCTCTCCATCTCTCTACATAAAACCAGGGCCATCTTCCTCATCTATCTGCATAAGACTATTGCCGTCCTACCCATCTATCTACATAAAACCAGTGCCGTCCTACTGATCCATCAACATAAAACCAGTGCCGTCCCACCCATCTATCTACATAAAACCAGTGCCACCCTACACATCTATATACATAATACCTGTGCCGTACCCTCCATCTCTCTCATAATACCAGTAAAGTCCTCCCCATCTGTCTGCATAAAACCAGTGTCGTCCTCCCCATCTATCTAGATAAAACCAGTGCCATCGTACCCAACGAACTAGATAAAACCAGCGCCTTCCTCCCCATCTAAGTACATAAAACCAGTGCCATCTTCCTCATCTATCTACATAAGACCCTGGCCATCCTACCCATCTATATACATAATACCAGTGCCATACTCTCCATCTCTCTACATGAATCCAGTGCCGTCCTCCACATCTCTCTACATAAAACCAGTGCAATCTTACCCATCTATATACATAATACCAGTGCCGTACTCTCCATCTCTCTACATGAATCCAGTGCCGTCCTCCACATCTCTCTACATAAAACCAGTGCCATCTTACCCACCTAACTACATAAAACCAGTGCCGCACTCCCCAACTAAGTACAAAAATCCAGTGTCATCCTCCCCATCTATCTACATAAAACCAGTGCCATCCTACATATCTATCTACATAAAACCAGTGCCGTCCTCCCCATCTATCTACATAAAACCAGTCCTGTCCTCTGCATCTCTCTACATAAAACCAGTGCCACCCTACCCATCTATATACATAATACCAGTGCCGTACTCTCCATCTCTCTCATAAAACCAGTACCGTCCTCCCCATCTGTATGCATAAAACCAGTGTAGTCCTCCCCATCAATCTAGATAAAACCAGTGCCGTCGTACCCAACGAACTAGATAAAACCAGTGCCAACCTCCCCATCTAACTACATAATACCAGTGCCGTCCTCTCCATCTCTCTACATAAAACCAGTGCCACCCTACCCATCTATATACATAATACCAGTGCCTTACTCTCCATCTCTTTCATAAAACCAGTACCGTCCTCCCCATCTGTCTGCATAAAACCAGTGTCGTCCTCCCCATCAATCTAGATAAAACCATTGCCGTCCTCCTCATCTATCTACATAAAACCACTGCCGTCCTCCTCATCTATCTACATAAAACCAGTGCCGTCCTACCCATCTATATACATAATACCATTGCCGTCCTACCCATCTTTATACATAAAACCAGTGCCGTCGTCTCGATCTCTCTACATAAAACCACTTTTGTCCTCCCCATCTATCAACATAAAACCAGTGCCGTCCTACCCATCTATCTACGTAAAACCAGTGCCATCCTCCCCATCTCTCTAAATAAAACCAATGCCGTCCTACCCACCCGTCTGCATAAAACCAGTGCCATCCTCCCCATCTAACTACATAATACCAGTTCAGTCCTCTCCATCTCTCTACATAAAACCAGTGCCATCTTCCTCATCTATCTACATAAGACCATTGCCGTCCTACCTATCTATCTACATAAAACCAGTGCCGTGCTACTGATCCATCAACATAAAACCAGTGCCATCCACCCCATCTCACTAAATAAAACCAGTGCCGTCCTACCCACCCGTCTACATAAAACCAGTGCCATCCTACCCATCTAACTACATAAAACCAGTGCCGTCCCACCCATCTATCCACATAAAACCAGTGCCACCCTACACATCTATATACATAATACCAGTGCCGTACCCTCCATCTCTCTCATAAAACCAGTACCGTCCTCCCCATCTGTCTGCATAAAACCAGTGTCGTCCTTCCCATCTATCTAGATAAAATCAGTGCCATTGTACCCAACGAACTAGATAAAACCAGTGCCATCCTCGCCATCTAACTACATAATACCAGTACCGTCCTCTCCATCTCTCTACATAAAACCAGTGCCATCTTCCTCATCTATCTGCATAAGACAATTGCCGTCCTACCCATCTATCTACATAAAACCACTGCCGTCCTACTCATCCATCAACATAAAACCAGTGCCGTCCCACCCATCTATCTACATATAACCAGTGCCACCCTACACATCTATATACATAATACCTGTGCCGTACCCTCCATCTCTCTCATAAAACCAGTAAAGTCCTCCCCATCTGTCTGCATAAAACCAGTGTCGTCCTCCCCATCTTTCTAGATAAAACCAGTGCCGTCGTACCCAACGAACTAGATAAAACCAGCGCCTTCCTCCCCATCTAACTACATAATACCAGTGCCGTCCTCTCCATCTCTCTACATAAAACCAGTGCCATCTTACCTTTCTAACTACATAAAACCAGTGCCGTCCTCCCCAACTAAGTACAAAAAACCAGTATCATCCTCCCCATCCATCTACATAAAACCAGTGCCATCCTTTCCATCTCTCTACATAATACCAGTGCCGTCCTCCCCATCTATCTACATAAAACCAGTCCTGTCCTCTGCATCTCTCTACATAAAACCAGTGCCACCCTACCCATCTGTCTACATAAACCCAGTGTCGTTCTCCCCATCAATCTAGATAAAACCAGTGCCGTCCTCCCCATCTATATACATAATACCAGTGCCGTACTCTCCATCTCTCTCATAAAACCAGTACCGTCCTCCCCATCTGTCTGCATAAAACCAGTGTCGTTCTCCCCATCATCTAGATAAAACCAGTGCCGTCGTACCCAACGAACGAGATAAAACCAGTGCCATCCTCCCCATCTAACTACGTATTACCAGTGCCGTCCTCTCCATCTCTCTACATAAAACCAGTGCCATTTTCCTCATCTATCTGCATAAGACCATTGCCGTCCTACCCATCTATCTGCATAAAAGCAGTGCCGTGCTACTGATCCATCAACATAAAAGCAGTGTCATCCTCCCCATCTATCTACATAAAACCAGTGCCCGTTCTCTCCATCTCTCTACATGAATCCAGTGCCGTCCTCCACATCTCTCTACATCAAACCAGTGCCATCCTTCTCATCTATCTACATAAAACCAGTGCCGTCCTACTGATCCATCAACATAAAACCAGTGCCGTCCCACCCATCTATCTACATAAAACCAGTGCCACCCTACCCATCTATATACATAATACTAGTGCCGTACCCTCCATCTCTCTCATAAAACCAGTACCGTCCTCCCCATCTGTCTGCATAAAACCAGTGTCGTCCTCCCCATCTATCTAGATAAAACCAGTGCCGTCGTACCCAACGAACTAGATAAAACCAGCGTCTTCCTCCCCATCTAAGTACATAAAACCAGTGCCATCTTCCTCATCTATCTACATAAGACCCTTGCCATCCTACCCATCTATATACATAATACCAGTGCCGTACTCTCCATCTCTCTACATGAATCCAGTGCCGTCCTCCACATCTCTCTACATAAAACCAGTGCAATCTTACCCATCTATATACATAATACCAGTGCCGTACTCTCCATCTCTCTACATGAATCCAGTGCCGTCCTCCACATCTCTCTACATAAAACCAGTGCCATCTTACCCATCTAACTACATAAAACCAGTGCCGCACTCCCCAACTAAGTACAAAAATCCAGTGTCATCCTCCCCATCTATCTACATAAAACCAGTGCCATCCTACATATCTATCTACATAAAACCAGTGCCGTCCTCCCCATCTATCTACATAAAACCAGTCCTGTCCTCTGCATCTCTCTACATAAAACCAGTGCCACCCTACCCATCTATATACATAATACCAGTGCCGTACTCTCCATCTCTCTCATAAAACCAGTACCATCCTCCCCATCTGTATGCATAAAACCAGTGTAGTCCTCCCCATCAATCTAGATAAAACCAGTGCCGTCGTACCCAACGAACTAGATAAAACCAGTGCCAACCTCCCCATCTAACTACATAATACCAGTGCCGTCCTCTCCATCTCTCTACATAAAACCAGTGCCATCTTCCTCATCTATCTGCTTAAGACCATTGCCGTCCTACCCATCTATCTACATAAAACCAGTGCCGTGCTACTGATCCATCAACATGGAACCAGTGTCGTCCTCCCCATCTATCTACAGAAAAACAGTGCCGTCCTCCCCATCTATCTATATAAAACTAGTGCCATCCTTTCCATCTCTCTACATAATACCAGTGCCGTCCTCCCCATCTAACTACATAAAACAAGTGCCGTCCTCCCCATCTATCTACATAAAATCACTGCCATCCTACTCATCTATCTACATGAAACCAGTGCCATCCTCCCCATCTATCTACATAAAACCAGTGCCGTCCTCCCCATTTATCTACATAAAACCAGTGCCATCCTACCCATCTATCTACATAAAACCAGTGCCGTCCTCCCCATCTATCTACATAAAACCAGTCCTGTCCTCTGCATCTCTCTACATAAAACCAGTGCCACCCTACACATCTATATACATAATACCAGTGCCGTACTCTCCATCTCTCTCATGAAACCAGTACCGTCCTCCCCATCTGTCTGCATGAAACCAGTGTCGTCCTATCCATCAATCTAGATAAAACCAGTGCCGTCGTACCCAACGAACTAGATAAAACCAGTGCCATCCTCCCCATCTAACTGCATAATACCAGTGCCGTCTTGTCCATCTCTCTACATAAAACCAGTGCCATCTTCCTCATCTATCTGCATAAGACCATTGCCGTCGTACCCATCTATCTACATAAAACCAGTGCCGTGCTACTGATCCATCAACATAAAACCAGTGTCGTCCTCCCCAACTATCTACTTGAAACCAGTGCAGTCCACCCCTTCTATCTACTTAAAACCAGTGCCCGTTCTCTCCATCTCTCTACATGAATCCAGTGCCGTCCTCCACATCTATCTACATAAAACCAGTGCCATCCTACTCATCTATCTACATAAAACCAGTGCCGTCCTACTGATCCATCAACATAAAACCAGTGCCATCCACCCCATCTCTCTAAATAAAACCAGTGCCCTCCTACCCGTCTAACTACATAAAACCACTGCCGTCCTCCTCATCTATCTATATAAAACCAGTGCCGTCCTACCCATCTATATACATAATAATATTGCCGTCCTACCCATCTATATACATAAAACCAGTGCCGTCCTCTCGATCTCTCTAAATAAAACCACTTTTGTCCTCCCCGTCTATCTACATAAAACCAGTGCCGTCCTACCCATCTATCTACGTAAAACCAGTGCCGTCCTCCACATCTAACTACATAATACCAGTGCCGTCCTCTCCATCTCACTACATAAAACCAGTGCCATCTTCCTCATCTACCTACATAAGACCATTGCCGTCCTACCTATCTATCTACATAAAACCAGTGCCGTGCTACTGATCCATCAACATAAAACCAGTGCCATCCACCCCATCTCTCAAAATAAAACCAGTGCCGTCCTACCCACCCGTCTACATAAAACCAGTGCCATCCTACCCATCTAACTACATAAAACCTGTGCCGTCCTCCCCATCTGTCTGCATAAAACCAGTGTCGTTCTCCCCATCAATCTAGATAAAACCAGTGCCGTCGTACCCAACGAACTAGATAAAACCAGTGCCATCCTCGCCATCTAACTACATAATACCAGTGTCGTCCTCTCCATCTCTCTACATAAAACCAGGGCCATCTTCCTCATCTATCTGCATAAGACTATTGCCGTCCTACCCATCTATCTACATAAAACCAGTGCCGTCCTACTGATCCATCAACATAAAACCAGTGCCGTCCCACCCATCTATCTACATAAAACCAGTGCCACCCTACACATCTATATACATAATACCTGTGCCGTACCCTCCATCTCTCTCATAATACCAGTAAAGTCCTCCCCATCTGTCTGCATAAAACCAGTGTCGTCCTCCCCATCTATCTAGATAAAACCAGTGCCATCGTACCCAACGAACTAGATAAAACCAGCGCCTTCCTCCCCATCTAACTACATAATACCAGTGCCGTCCTCTCCATCTCTCTACATAAAACCAGTGCCGTCCTCCCCAACTAAGTACAAAAAACCAGTATCATCCTCCCCATCTATCTACATAAAACCAGTGCCATCCTTTCCATCTCTCTACATAATACCAGTGCCGTCCTCCCCATCTATCTACATAAAACCAGTCCTGTCCTCTGCATCTCTCTACATAAAACCAGTGCCACCCTACCCATCTGTCTGCATAAACCCAGTGTCGTTCTCCCCATCAATCTAGATAAAACCAGTGCCGTCGTACCTTACGAACTAGATAAAACCAGTGCCATCCTCCCCATCTAACTACATAATACCAGTGCCGTCCTCTCCATCTCTCTACATCAAACCAGTGCCATCTTCCTCATCTATCTGCATAAGGCTATTGCCGTCCTACCCATCTATGTACATAAAACCAGTGCAGTCCTCGCCATCCATCAACATAAAACCAGTGTCGTCCTCCCCATCTATCTACAGAAAAACAGTGCCGTCCTCCCCATCTATCTATATAAAACTAGTGCCATCCTTTCCATCTCTCTACATAATACCAGTGCCGCCCTCCCCATCTAACTACATAAAACAAGTGCCGTCCTCCCCATCTATCTACATAAAATCAGTGCCATCCTACTCATCTATCTACATAAAACCAGTGCCATCCTCCCCATTTATCTACATAAAACCAGTGCCATCCATTCCATCTATCTACATAAAACCAGTGCCGTCCTCCCCATCTATCTACATAAAACCAATGACATCCATTCCATCTCTCTGTATAAAACCAGTGCCAACCTACCCATCTATATACATAATTCCAGTGCCGTACTCTCCATCTCTCTCATAAAACCAGTACCGTCCTCCCCATCTGTCTGCATAAAACCAGTGTCGTTCTCCCCATCAATCTAGATAAAACCAGTGCCGTCGTACCCAACGAACTAGATAAAACTAGTGCCATCCTCCCCATCTAACTACGTAATACCAGTGCCGTCCTCTCCATCTCTCTAAATAAAACCAGTGCCATCTTCCTCATCTATCTGCATAAGACCATTGCCGTCCTACCCATCTATCTGCATAAAAGCAGTGCCTTGCTACTGTTCCATCAACATAAAACCAGTGTCGTCCTCCCCATCTATCTACATAAAACCAGTGCCCGTTCTCTCCATCTCTCTACATGAATCCAGTGCCGTCCTCCACATCTCTCTACATCAAACCAGTGCCATCGTACTCATCTATCTACATAAAACCAGTGCCGTCCTACTGATCCATCAACATAAAACCAGTGCTGTCCCACCCATCTATCTACATAAAACCAGTGCCATCCTACTCATCTATCTACATAAAACCAGTGCCGTCCTCCCCATCTATCTACATAAAACCAGTCCTCTCCTCTGCATCTCTCTACATAAAACCAGTGCCACCCTACACATCTATATACATAATATCAGTGCCGTACTCTCCATCTCTCTCATAAAACCAGTACCGTCCTCCCCATCTGTCTGCATAAAACCAGTGTCGTCCTCCCCATCAATCTAGATAAAACCAGTGCCGTCGTACCCAACGAACTAGATAAAACCAGCGCCATCCTCCCCATCTATCTACATAAAACCAGTGCCCGTTCTCTCCATCTCTCTACATGAATCCAGTGCCGTCCTCCCCATTTATCTACATAAAACCAGTGCCATCCTACCCATCTATCTACATAAAACCAGTGCCGTCCTCCCCATCTATCTACATAAAACCAGTCCTGTCCTCTGCATCTCTCTACATAAAACCAGTGCCACCCTACACATCTATATACATAATACCAGTGCCGTACTCTCCATCTCTCTCATGAAACCAGTACCGTCCTCCCCATCTGTCTGCATGAAACCAGTGTCGTCCTATCCATCAATCTAGATAAAACCAGTGCCGTCGTACCCAACGAACTAGATAAAACCAGTGCCATCCTCCCCATCTAACTGCATAATACCAGTGCCGTCTTGTCCATCTCTCTACATAAAACCAGTGCCATCTTCCTCATCTATCTGCATAAGACCATTGCCGTCGTACCCATCTATCTACATAAAACCAGTGCCGTGCTACTGATCCATCAACATAAAACCAGTGTCGTCCTCCCCAACTATCTACTTGAAACCAGTGCAGTCCACCCCTTCTATCTACTTAAAACCAGTGCCCGTTCTCTCCATCTCTCTACATGAATCCAGTGCCGTCCTCCACATCTATCTACATAAAACCAGTGCCATCCTACTCATCTATCTACATAAAACCAGTGCCGTCCTACTGATCCATCAACATAAAACCAGTGCCATCCACCCCATCTCTCTAAATAAAACCAGTGCCCTCCTACCCGTCTAACTACATAAAACCACTGCCGTCCTCCTCATCTATCTATATAAAACCAGTGCCGTCCTACCCATCTATATACATAATAATATTGCCGTCCTACCCATCTATATACATAAAACCAGTGCCGTCCTCTCGATCTCTCTAAATAAAACCACTTTTGTCCTCCCCGTCTATCTACATAAAACCAGTGCCGTCCTACCCATCTATCTACGTAAAAACCAGTGCCGTCCTCCACATCTAACTACATAATACCAGTGCCGTCCTCTCCATCTCACTACATAAAACCAGTGCCATCTTCCTCATCTACCTACATAAGACCATTGCCGTCCTACCTATCTATCTACATAAAACCAGTGCCGTGCTACTGATCCATCAACATAAAACCAGTGCCATCCACCCCATCTCTCAAAATAAAACCAGTGCCGTCCTACCCACCCGTCTACATAAAACCAGTGCCATCCTACCCATCTAACTACATAAAACCTGTGCCGTCCTCCCCATCTGTCTGCATAAAACCAGTGTCGTTCTCCCCATCAATCTAGATAAAACCAGTGCCGTCGTACCCAACGAACTAGATAAAACCAGTGCCATCCTCGCCATCTAACTACATAATACCAGTGTCGTCCTCTCCATCTCTCTACATAAAACCAGGGCCATCTTCCTCATCTATCTGCATAAGACTATTGCCGTCCTACCCATCTATCTACATAAAACCAGTGCCGTCCTACTGATCCATCAACATAAAACCAGTGCCGTCCCACCCATCTATCTACATAAAACCAGTGCCACCCTACACATCTATATACATAATACCTGTGCCGTACCCTCCATCTCTCTCATAATACCAGTAAAGTCCTCCCCATCTGTCTGCATAAAACCAGTGTCGTCCTCCCCATCTATCTAGATAAAACCAGTGCCATCGTACCCAACGAACTAGATAAAACCAGCGCCTTCCTCCCCATCTAACTACATAATACCAGTGCCGTCCTCTCCATCTCTCTACATAAAACCAGTGCCGTCCTCCCCAACTAAGTACAAAAAACCAGTATCATCCTCCCCATCTATCTACATAAAACCAGTGCCATCCTTTCCATCTCTCTACATAATACCAGTGCCGTCCTCCCCATCTATCTACATAAAACCAGTCCTGTCCTCTGCATCTCTCTACATAAAACCAGTGCCACCCTACCCATCTGTCTGCATAAACCCAGTGTCGTTCTCCCCATCAATCTAGATAAAACCAGTGCCGTCGTACCTTACGAACTAGATAAAACCAGTGCCATCCTCCCCATCTAACTACATAATACCAGTGCCGTCCTCTCCATCTCTCTACATAAAACCAGTGCCATCTTCCTCATCTATCTGCATAAGGCTATTGCCGTCCTACCCATCTATGTACATAAAACCAGTGCAGTCCTCGCCATCCATCAACATAAAACCAGTGTCGTCCTCCCCATCTATCTACAGAAAAACAGTGCCGTCCCTCCCCATCTATCTATATAAAACTAGTGCCATCCTTTCCATCTCTCTACATAATACCAGTGCCGCCCTCCCCATCTAACTACATAAAACAAGTGCCGTCCTCCCCATCTATCTACATAAAATCAGTGCCATCCTACTCATCTATCTACATAAAACCAGTGCCATCCTCCCCATTTATCTACATAAAACCAGTGCCATCCATTCCATCTATCTACATAAAACCAGTGCCGTCCTCCCCATCTATCTACATAAAAACCAATGACATCCATTCCATCTCTCTGTATAAAACCAGTGCCAACCTACCCATCTATATACATAATTCCAGTGCCATACTCTCCATCTCTCTCATAAAACCAGTACCGTCCTCCCCATCTGTCTGCATAAAACCAGTGTCGTTCTCCCCATCAATCTAGATAAAACCAGTGCCGTCGTACCCAACGAACTAGATAAAACTAGTGCCATCCTCCCCATCTAACTACGTAATACCAGTGCCGTCCTCTCCATCTAAGTACATAAAACCAGTGCCATCTTCCTCATCTATCTGCATAAGACCATTGCCGTCCTACCCATCTATCTGCATAAAAGCAGTGCCTTGCTACTGTTCCATCAACATAAAACCAGTGTCGTCCTCCCCATCTATCTACATAAAACCAGTGCCCGTTCTCTCCATCTCTCTACATGAATCCAGTGCCGTCCTCCACATCTCTCTACATCAAACCAGTGCCATCGTACTCATCTATCTACATAAAACCAGTGCCGTCCTACTGATCCATCAACATAAAACCAGTGCTGTCCCACCCATCTATCTACATAAAACCAGTGCCACCCTACACAGCTATATACATAATACCAGTGCCGTACCCTCCATCTCTCTCATAAAACCAGTACCGTCCTCCCCATCTGTCCTGCATAAAACCAGTGTCGTCCTCCCCATCTATCTAGATAAAACCAGTGCCGTCCTTTCCATCTCTCTACATAATACCAGTGCCGTCCTCCCCATCTAACTACATAAAACCAGTGCAATCTTACCCATCTATATACATAATACCAGTGCCGTACTCTCCATTTCTCTACATGAATCCAGTTCCGTCCTCCACATCTATCTACATAAAACCAGTCCTGTCCTCTGCATCTCTCTACATAAAACCAGTGCCATCCTACCCATCTATCTACATAAAACCAGTGCCGTCCTCCCCATCTATCTACATAAAACCAGTCCTGTCCTCTGCATCTCTCTACATAAAACCAGTGCCACCCTACCCATCTATATACATAATACCAGTGCCGTACTCTCCATCTCTCTCATAAAACCAGTACCGTCCTCCCCATCTGTCTGCATAAAAACTAGTGTCGTCCTCCCCATCAATCTAGATAAAACCAGTGCCGTCGTACCCAACGAACTAGATAAAACCAGTGCCAACCTCCCCATCTAACTACATAATACCAGTGCCGTCCTCTCCATCTCTCTACATAAAACCAGTGCCATCTTCCTCATCTATCTGCTTAAGACCATTGCCGTCCCTACCCATCTATCTACATAAAACCAGTGCCGTGCTACTGATCCATCAACATAAAACCAGTGTCGTCCTCCCCATCTATCTACAGAAAAACAGTGCCGTCCTCCCCATCTATCTAGATAAAACCAGTGCCGTCGTACCCAACGAACTAGATAAAACCAGTGCCTTCCTCCCCATCTAACTACATAAAACCAGTGCCGTCCTCTCCATCTCTCTACATAAAACCAGTGCATCTTCCTCATCTATCTACATAAGACCCTTGCCATCCTACCCATCTATATACATAAAACCAGTGCCGCACTCCCCAAACTAAGTACAAAAATCCAGTGTCATCCTCCCCATCTATCTACATAAAACCAGTGCCATCCTACCCATCTATCTACATAAAACCAGTGCCGTCCTCCCCATCTATCTACATAAAACCAGTCCTGTCCTCTGCATCTCTCTACATAAAACCAGTGCCACCCTACCCATCTATATTACATAATACCAGTGCCGTACTCTCCATCTCTCTCATAAAACCAGTACCGTCCTCCCCATCTGTCTGCATAAAAACCAGTGTCGTCCTCCCCATCAATCTAGATAAAACCAGTGCCGTCGTACCCAACGAACTAGATAAAACCAGTGCCATCCTCCCCATCTAACTACATAATACCAGTGCCGTCCTCTCCATCTCTCTACATAAAACCAGTGCCATGTTCCTCATCTGTCTGCATAAGACCATTGCCGTCGTACCCATCTATCTACATAAAACCAGTGCCGTGCTACTGATCCATCAACATAAAACCAGTGTCGTCCTCCCCAACTATCTACATGAAACCAGTGCAGTCCACCCCTTCTATCTACATAAAACCAGTGCCCGTTCTCTCCATCTCTCTACATGAATCCAGTGCAGTCCTCCACATCTATCTACTTAAAACCAGTGCCATCCTACTCATCTATCTACATAAAACCAGTGCCGTCCTACTGATCCATCAACATAAAACCAGTGCCACCCACCCCATCTCTCTAAATAAAACCAGTGCCCTCCTACCCGTCTAACTACATAAAACCAGTGCCGTCCTCCTCATCTATCTACATAAAACCAGTGCCGTCCTACCCATCTATATACATAATACCATTGCCGTCCTA
This sequence comes from Mobula birostris, assembly GCF_030028105.1. NCBI lineage: Eukaryota > Metazoa > Chordata > Chondrichthyes > Myliobatiformes > Myliobatidae > Mobula > Mobula birostris. The sequence goes on from NW_027274638.1 coordinate 81,877, forward strand.
CCCATCTATTTACATAAAACCAGTGCCGTCCTCTCGATCTCTCTACATAAAAACCAGTGCCATCTTCCTCATCTGTCTGCATAAGACCATTGCCGTCGTACCCATCTATCTACATAAAACCAGTGCCGTGCTACTGATCCATCAACATAAAACCAGTGTCGTCCTCCCCATCTATCTACATAAAACCAGTGCCCGTTCTCTCCATCTCTCTACATGAATCCAGTGCCGTCCTCCACATCTCTCTACATCAAACCAGTGCCATCGTACTCATCTATCTACATAAAACCAGTGCCGTCCTACTGATCCATCAACATAAAACCAGTGCTGTCCCACCCATCTATCTACATATAACCAGTGCCACCCTACACAGCTATATACATAATACCAGTGCCGTACCCTCCATCTCTCTCATAAAACCAGTACCGTCCTCCCCATCTGTCTGCATAAAACCAGTGTCGTCCTCCCCATCTATCTAGATAAAACCAGTGCCGTCCTTTCATCTCTCTACATAATACCAGTGCCGTCCTCCCCATCTAACTACATAAAAACCAGTGCAATCTTACCCATCTATATACATAATACCAGTGCCGTACTCTCCATTTCTCTACATGAATCCAGTTCCGTCCTCCACATCTATCTACATAAAACCAGTCCTGTCCTCTGCATCTCTCTACATAAAACCAGTGCCATCCTACCCATCTATCTACATAAAACCAGTGCCGTCCTCCCCATCTATCTACATAAAACCAGTCCTGTCCTCTGCATCTCTCTACATAAAACCAGTGCCACCCTACCCATCTATATACATAATACCAGTGCCGTACTCTCCATCTCTCTCATAAAACCCAGTACCGTCCTCCCCATCTGTCTGCATAAAACTAGTGTCGTCCTCCCCATCAATCTAGATAAAACCAGTGCCGTCGTACCCAACGAACTAGATAAAACCAGTGCCAACCTCCCCATCTAACTACATAATACCAGTGCCGTCCTCTCCATCTCTCTACATAAAACCAGTGCCATCTTCCTCATCTATCTGCTTAAGACCATTGCCGTCCTACCCATCTATCTACATAAAACCAGTGCCGTGCTACTGATCCATCAACATAAAACCAGTGTCGTCCTCTCCATCTCTCTACAGAAAACCAGTGCCATCTTCCTCATCTATCTACATAAGACCATTGCCGTCCTACCTATCTATCTACATAAAATCAGTGCCGTGCTACTGATCCATCAACATAAAACCAGTGCCATCCACCCCATCTCTCTAAATAAAACCAGTGCCCTCCTACCCATCTAACTACATAAAACCAGTGCCGTCCTCCTCATCTATCTACATAAAAACCAGTGCCGTGCTACCCATCTATCTGCATAAAACCAGTGCCGTCCCACCCATCTATCTACATAAAACCAGTGCCATCCACCCCATCTCTCTAAATAAAACCAGTGCCGTCCTACCCACCCATCTACATAAAACCAGTGCCATCCTACCCATCTAACTACATAAAACCTGTGCCGTCCTCCCAAACTAAGTACATAAAACCAGTGTCATCCTCCCCATCTATATACATAAAACCAGTGCCGTCCTCCCCATCTATCTATATAAATCTAGTGCCATCCTTTCCATCTCTCTACATAATACCAGTGCCGTTTTCCCCATCTAACTACATAAAACCAGTGCCGTCCTCCCCATCCATCTACATAAAACCAGTGCCGTCCTCCCTATCTATCTACATAAAACCAGTAACATCCTACTCATCTATCTACATAAAACCAGTGCCGTCCTCCCCATCTATCTACATAAAACCAGTCCTGTCCTCTGCATCTCTCTACATAAAACCAGTCCTGTCCTCTGCATCTCTCTACATAAAACCAGTGCCACCCTACCCATCTATATACATGATACCAGTGCCGTACTCTCCATCTCTCTCATAAAACCAGTACCGTCCTCCCCATCTGTCTGCATAAAACCAGTGTCGTCCTCCCCATCAATCTAGATAAAACCAGTGCCGTCGTACCCAACGAACTAGATAAATCCACTGCCATCATCCCCATCTAACTAAATAATACCAGTGCCTTCCTCTCCATCTCTCTACATAAAACCAGTGCCATCTTCCTCATCTATCTGCATAAGACCATTGCCGTCCTACCCATCTATCTACATAAAACCAGTGCCGTGCTACTGATCCATCAACATAAAACCAGTGTCGTCCTCCCCATCTATCTACATAAAACCAGTGCCGTGCTACTGATCCATCAACATAAAACCAGTGTCGTCCTCCCCATCTATCTACATAAAATCAGTGCAGTCCACCCCATCTGTCTACATAAAACCAGTGCCGTCCTCCCCATCTAACTACATAAAACAAGTGTCGTCCTCCCCATCTATCTGCACAAAATCAGTGCCATCCTCCCCATCCATCTACATAAAACCAGTGCCATCCTACCCATCTATCTACATAAAAACCAGTGCCGTCCTCCCCATCTATCTATATAAAACTAGTGCCATCCTTTCCATCTCTCTACATAATACCAGTGCCGTACTCTCCATCTCTCTCATAAAACCAGTACCGTCCTCCCCATCTGTCAGCATAAAACCAGTGTCGTCCTCCCCATCAATCTAGATAAAACCTGTGCCGTCGTACCCAACGAACGAGATAAAACCAGTGCCATCCTCCCCATCTAACTACATAATACCAGTGCCGTCGTCTCCATCTCTCTACATAAAACCAGTGCCATCTTCCTCATCTATCTGCATAAGACCATTGCCGTCCTCCCCATCTATCTACATAAAACCACTGCCGTCCTCCCCATCTATCTACATAAAACCAGTCCTGTCCTCTGCACCTCTGTACATAAAACCAGTGCTACCCTACCCATCCATCTACATAAAACCAGTGCCATCCTACCCATCTATCTACATAAAACCAGTGCCGTCCTCCCCATCTATCTACATAAAACCAGTCCTGTCCTCTGCACCTCTGTACATAAAACCAGTGCTACCCTACCCATCTATCTACATAATACCAGTGCCGTCCTCCCCATCTAACTACATAAAACAAGTGCCGTCCTCCCCATCTATCTACATAAAATCAGTGCCATCCTACTCATCTAGCTACATAAAACCAGTGCCATCTTCCCCATCTATCTACATAAAACCAGTGCCGTCCTCCCCATTTATCTACATAAAACCAATGCCATCCTACCCATCTATCTACATAAAACCAGTGCCGTCCTCCCCATCTATCTACATAAAAACCACTGTCGTCCTCCCCATCTATCTACATAAAACCAGTCCTGTCCTCTGCACCTCTGTACATAAAACCAGTGCTACCCTACCCATCTATCTACAGGAAAACCAGTGCCGTCCTCTCCATCTCTCTACATAAAACCAGTGCCATCTTCCTCATCTATCTGCATAAGACCATTGCGTCCTACCCATCTATCTACATAAAACCAGTGCCGTGTTACTGATCCATCAACATAAAACTAGTGTCCGTCCTCCCCATCTATCTACAGAAAAACAGTGCCGTCCTCCTCATTTATCTAAATAAAACTAGTGCCATCCTTTCCATCTCTCTACATAATACCAGTGCCGTCCTCTCCATCTCTCTACATTAAACCAGTGCCATCTTCCTCATCTATCTGCATAAGGACCATTGCCGTTATACCCATCTATCTACATAAAACCAGTGCCGTCCTACTGATCCATCAACATAAAACCAGTGCCATCCACCCCATCTATCTAAATAAAACCAGTGCCCTCCTACCCATCTAACTACATAAAACCAGTGCCGTCCTCCTCATCTCTCTACATAAAACCAGTGCCACCCTACCCATCTATATACATAATACCAGTGCCGTACTCTCCATCTCTCTCATAAAACCAGTACCGTCCTCCCCATCTGTCTGCATAAAACCAGTGTCGTCCTCCCCATCAATCTAGATAAAACCAGTGCCGTCCTCTCTATCTCTCTACATAAAACCAGTGCCGTCCTACCATCTATCTAAATAAAACCAGCGTCGTCCACCCCATCTGTCTACATAAAATCAGTGCCATCCTGCTCATCTATCTACATAAAACCAGCGCCATTCTCCCCATCTCTCTAAATAAAACCAGTGCCGTCCTACCCACCCGTCTACATAAAACCAGTGCCATCCTCCCCATCTAACAACATAATACCAGTGCAGTCCTCTCCATCTCTCTACAGAAAACCAGTGCCATCTTCCTCATCTATCTACATAAGACCATTGCCGTCCTACCTATCTATCTACATAAAATCAGTGCCGTGCTACTGATCCATCAACATAAAACCAGTGCCATCCACCCCATCTCTCTAAATAAAACCAGTGCCCTCCTACCCATCTAACTACATAAAACCAGTGCCGTCCTCCTCCATCTATCTACATAAAACCAGTGCCGTCCTACCCATCTATCTGCATAAAACCAGTGCCGTCCCACCCATCTATCTACATAAAACCAGTGCCATCCACCCCATCTCTCTAAATAAAACCAGTGCCGTCCTACCCACCCATCTACATAAAACCAGTGCCATCCTACCCATCTAACTACATAAAACCTGTGCCGTCCTCCCAAACTAAGTACATAAAACCAGTGTCATCCTCCCCATCTATATACATAAAACCAGTGCCGTCCTCCCCATCTATCTATATAAATCTAGTGCCCATCCTTTCCATCTCTCTACATAATACCAGTGCCGTTTTCCCCATCTAACTACATAAAACCAGTGCCGTCCTCCCCATCCATCTACATAAAACCAGTGCCGTCCTCCCTATCTATCTACATAAAACCAGTAACATCCTACTCATCTATCTACATAAAACCAGTGCCGTCCTCCCCATCTATCTACATAAAACCAGTCCTGTCCTCTGCATCTCTCTACATAAAACCAGTCCTGTCCTCTGCATCTCTATACATAAAACCAGTGCCACCCTACCCATCTATATACATGATACCAGTGCCGTACTCTCCATCTCTCTCATAAAACCAGTACCGTCCTCCCCATCTGTCTGCATAAAACCAGTGTCGTCCTCCCATCAATCTAGATAAAACCAGTGCCGTCGTACCCAACGAACTAGATAAATCCACTGCCATCATCCCCATCTAACTAAATAATACCAGTGCCTTCCTCTCCATCTCTCTACATAAAACCAGTGCCATCTTCCTCATCTATCTGCATAAGGACCATTGCCGTCCTACCCATCTATCTACATAAAACCAGTGCCGTGCTACTGATCCATCAACATAAAACCAGTGTCGTCCTCCCCATCTATCTACATAAAATCAGTGCAGTCCACCCCATCTGTCTACATAAAACCAGTGCCGTCCTCCCCATCTAACTACATAAAACAAGTGTCGTCCTCCCCATCTATCTGCACAAAATCAGTGCCATCCTCCCCATCCATCTACATAAAATCAGTGCCATCCTACTCATCTATCTACATAAAAACCAGTGCCATCCTCCCCATTTATCTACATAAAACCAGTGCCATCCATTCCATCTATCTACATAAAACCAGTGCCGTCCTCCCCATCTATCTACATAAAACCAATGACATCCATTCCATCTCTCTGTATAAAACCAGTGCCAACCTACCCATCTATATACATAATTCCAGTGCCATACTCTCCATCTCTCTCATAAAACCAGTACCGTCCTCCCCATCTGTCTGCATAAAACCAGTGTCGTTCTCCCCATCAATCTAGATAAAACCAGTGCCGTCGTACCCAACGAACTAGATAAAACTAGTGCCATCCTCCCCATCTAACTACGTAATACCAGTGCCGTCCTCTCCATCTCTCTAAATAAAACCAGTGCCATCTTCCTCATCTATCTGCATAAGACCATTTGCCGTCCTACCCATCTATCTGCATAAAAGCAGTGCCTTGCTACTGTTCCATCAACATAAAACCAGTGTCGTCCTCCCCATCTATCTACATAAAACCAGTGCCCGTTCTCTCCATCTCTCTACATGAATCCAGTGCCGTCCTCCACATCTCTCTACATCAAACCAGTGCCATCGTACTCATCTATCTACATAAAACCAGTGCCGTCCTACTGATCCATCAACATAAAACCAGTGCTGTCCCACCCATCTATCTACATAAAACCAGTGCCACCCTACACAGCTATATACATAATACCAGTGCCGTACCCTCCATCTCTCTCATAAAACCAGTACCGTCCTCCCCATCTGTCTGCATAAAACCAGTGTCGTCCTCCCCATCTATCTAGATAAAACCAGTGCCGTCCTTTCCATCTCTCTACATAATACCAGTGCCGTCCTCCCCATCTAACTACATAAAACCAGTGCAATCTTACCCATCTATATACATAATACCAGTGCCGTACTCTCCATTTCTCTACATGAATCCAGTTCCGTCCTCCACATCTATCTACATAAAACCAGTCCTGTCCTCTGCATCTCTCTACATAAAACCAGTGCCATCCTACCCATCTATCTACATAAAACCAGTGCCGTCCTCCCCATCTATCTACATAAAACCAGTCCTGTCCTCTGCATCTCTCTACATAAAACCAGTGCCACCCTACCCATCTATATACATAATACCAGTGCCGTACTCTCCATCTCTCTCATAAAACCAGTACCGTCCTCCCCATCTGTCTGCATAAAACTAGTGTCGTCCTCCCCATCAATCTAGATAAAACCAGTGCCGTCGTACCCAACGAACTAGATAAAACCAGTGCCAACCTCCCCATCTAACTACATAATACCAGTGCCGTCCTCTCCATCTCTCTACATAAAACCAGTGCCATCTTCCTCATCTATCTGCTTAAGACCATTGCCGTCCTACCCATCTATCTACATAAAACCAGTGCCGTGCTACTGATCCATCAACATAAAACCAGTGTCCGTCCTCCCCATCTATCTACAGAAAAAACAGTGCCGTCCTCCCCATCTATCTAGATAAAACCAGTGCCGTCGTACCCAACGAACTAGATAAAACCAGTGCCTTCCTCCCCATCTAACTACATAAACCAGTGCCGTCCTCTCCATCTCTCTACATAAAACCAGTGCCATCTTCCTCATCTATCTACATAAGACCCTTGCCATCCTACCCATCTATATACATAAAACCAGTGCCGCACTCCCCAACTAAGTACAAAAATCCAGTGTCATCCTCCCCATCTATCTACATAAAACCAGTGCCATCCTACCCATCTATCTACATAAAACCAGTGCCGTCCTCCCCATCTATCTACATAAAACCAGTCCTGTCCTCTGCATCTCTCTACATAAAACCAGTGCCACCCTACCCATCTATATACATAATACCAGTGCCGTACTCTCCATCTCTCTCATAAAACCAGTACCGTCCTCCCCATCTGTCCTGCATAAAACCAGTGTCGTCCTCCCCATCAATCTAGATAAAACCAGTGCCGTCGTACCCAACGAACTAGATAAAACCAGTGCCATCCTCCCCATCTAACTACATAATACCAGTGCCGTCCTCTCCATCTCTCTACATAAAACCAGTGCCATGTTCCTCATCTGTCTGCATAAGACCATTGCCGTCGTACCCATCTATCTACATAAAACCAGTGCCGTGCTACTGATCCATCAACATAAAACCAGTGTCGTCCTCCCCAACTATCTACATGAAACCAGTGCAGTCCACCCCTTCTATCTACATAAAACCAGTGCCCGTTCTCTCCATCTCTCTACATGAATCCAGTGCAGTCCCTCCACATCTATCTACTTAAAACCAGTGCCATCCTACTCATCTATCTACATAAAACCAGTGCCGTCCTACTGATCCATCAACATAAAACCAGTGCCACCCACCCCATCTCTCTAAATAAAACCAGTGCCCTCCTACCCGTCTAACTACATAAAACCAGTGCCGTCCTCCTCATCTATCTACA
>NW_027274639.1:0-89774 GCF_030028105.1 Mobula birostris
TCAGGACAGGGGGACTTGGGGTACGAGGGTGGGACACGCACCGTGAACGGCGGGGGTGTGTCGAGGGAGGGGGGACCTCGGCGTACGAGAGTGGGACACGCACCGTGAACGGTGGGGGAGTGTCGAGGGAGGGGGGACCTCGGCGTACGAGGGTGGGACACGCACCGTGAACGGTGGGGAGTGTCGAGGGAGGGGGACTCGCGTACGAGGGTGGGACACGCACCGTGAACGGTGGGGAGTGTCGAGGGACAGGGGGACCTCGGCGTACGAGGGTGGGACACGCACCGTGAACGGTGGGGAGTGTCGAGGGACAGGGGGACTCGCGTACGAGGGTGGGACACGCACCGGGAGCTGTGGGGAGTGTCGAGGGACAGGGGGACCTCGGCGTACGAGGTAGGACACGCACCGTGAACGGTGGGGAGTGTCGAGGAGGGGGGACCTCGGCGTACGAGGGTCGGACACGCACCGTGAACGGTGGGGAGTGTCGAGGGACGGGGGGACTCGAGGTACGAGGGTCGGACACGCACCGTGAACGGTGGGGAGTGTCGAGGGACAGGGGGACTCGCCGTACGAGCGTGGGACACGCACCGTGAACGGTGGGGAGTGTCGAGGGACAGGGGGACTCGAGGTACGAGCGTGGGACACGCACCGGGAGCTGTGGGGAGTGTCGAAGGACAGGGGGACCTCGGCGTACGAGGGTGGGACACCGCACCGTGAACGGTGGGGAGTGTCGAGGGACAGGGGGACTCGCCGTACGAGCGTGGGACACGCACCGGTGAACGGTGGGGAGTGTCGAGGGACAGGGGACTCGAGGTACGAGCGTGGGACACGCACCGGGAGCTGTGGGGAGTGTCGAGGGACAGGGGGACTCGAGGTACGAGGGTCGGACACGCACCGTGAACTGTGGGGTGCCCCTTCCCTCCCCCGCCCCGCCCCCCCCCCCCGCAATAACGGCCCGACCCCGCGGCGGATCCCTGGGCCACCCACCGCCAGGTTTCTCAACTTCCTCCTGGTCGCCTCCATCTCTGCCTCGGCCGCCTCTCCCTGGAGGCCGGGGATCAGGTAGGTCCCCGGCGGGAGCTGCGCGCTGGCGGAGGCCGGCGGAAACCCCGGGATCTGGCACAGCGGCTCGGTCACCAGGAACGGCGTGTCCACCTTCGCCGGGATCGGGGTCATGGAGAGAGGCTGGGGGGGGGGGGGGGAACAGGGTCTTTGACCGGGATCGGGGTCATGGAGAGAGGCTGGGGGGGGGGGAAACAGGGTCTTTGACCGGGATCGGGGTCATGGAGAGAGGCTGGGGGGGCAGAGGGGACAGGGTCTTTGACCGGGATCGGGGTCATGGAGAGAGGCTGGGGGGGGAGGGGAACAGGGTCTTTGACCGGGATCGGGGTCATGGAGAGAGGCTGGGGGGGGGGACAGGGTCTTTGACCGGGATCGGGGGTCATGGAGAGGGGCTGGGGGGGGGAACAGGGTCTTTGATCGGGATCGGGGTCATGGAGAGAGGCTGGGGGGGGTGGGGGAACAGGGTCTTTGACCGGGATCGGGGTCATGGAGAGGATGGCGGCGGGGGGAACAGGGTCTTTGACCGGGATCGGGGTCATGGAGAGAGGCTGGGGGGAGGGAGACAGGGTCTTTGACCGGGATCGGGGTCATGGAGAGAGGCTGGGGGGGGGGGGAACAGGGTCTTTGACCGGATCGGGGTCATGGAGAGAGGCTGGGGGGGGGGGGGAAACAGGGTCTTTGACCGGGATCGGGGTCATGGAGAGAGGCTGGGGGGGGCGGGGGGAACAGGGTCTTTGACCGGGATCGGGGTCATGGAGAGAGGCTGGGGGGGGGGACAGGGTCTTTGACCGGGATCGGGGTCATGGAGAGAGGCTGGGGGGGAGGGAGACAGGGTCTTTGACCGGGATCGGGGTCATGGAGAGAGGCTGGGGGGGGGGGAACAGGGTCTTTGACCGGGATCGGGGTCATGGAGAGAGGCTGGGGGGGGGGAACAGGGTCTTTGACCGGGATCGGGGTCATGGAGAGAGGCTGGGGCGGGGGGAACAGGGTCTTTGACCGGGATCGGGGTCATGGAGAGAGGCTGGGGGGGGGGGGGAACAGGGTCTTTGACCGGGATCGGGGTCATGGAGAGAGGCTGGGGGGGGGGGGGGAACAGGGTCTTTGACCGGGATCGGGGTCATGGAGAGAGGCTGGGGGGGGGGGGGGGAACAGGGTCTTTGACCGGGATCGGGATCATGGAGAGAGGCTGGGGGGCGGCGGGGGGGACAGGGTCTTTGACCGGGATCGGGGTCATGGAGAGAGGCTGGGGGGGAGGGGAACAGGGTCTTTGACCGGGATCGGGGTCATGGAGAGAGGTCTGGGGGGGGGGGGGAACAGGGTCTTTGACCGGGATCGGGGTCATGGAGAGAGGCTGGGGGGGGTGGGGAACAGGGTCTTTGACCGGGATCGGGGTCATGGAGAGAGGCTGGGGGTGGGGAAACAGGGTCTTTGACCGGGATCGGGGGTCATGGAGAGAGGCTGGGGGGGGCGGGGGGGGACAGGGTCTTTGACCGGGATCGGGGTCATGGAGAGAGGCTGGGGGGGGGAACAGGGTCTTTGACCGGGATCGGGGTCATGGAGAGAGGCTGGGGGGGGGGGGGGAAACAGGGTCTTTGACCGGGATCGGGGTCATGGAGAGAGGCTGGGGGGGGGGGGGAACAGGGTCTTTGACCGGGATCGGGGTCATGGAGAGAGGCTGGGGGGGGGAACAGGGTCTTTGACCGGGATCGGGGTCATGGAGAGAGGCTGGGGGGGGGGGACAGGGTCTTTGACCGGGATCGGGGTCATGGAGAGAGGCTGGGGGGGGCGGGGGGGACAGGGTCTTTGACCGGGATCGGGGTCATGGAGAGAGGCTGGGGGGGCGGGGGGGACAGGGTCTTTGACCGGGATCGGGGGTCATGGAGAGAGGCTGGGGGGGGGAGGGGAACAGGGTCTTTGACCGGGATCGGGGTCATGGAGAGAGGCTGGGGGGGGGGGAACAGGGTCTTTGACCGGGATCGGGGTCATGGAGAGAGGCTGGGGGGGGTGGGGGAACAGGGTCTTTGACCGGGATCGGGGTCATGGAGAGAGGCTGGGGGTGGGGGAAACAGGGTCTTTGACCGGGATCGGGGTCATGGAGAGAGGCTGGGGGGGGCGGGGGGGACAGGGTCTTTGACTGGGATCGGGGTCATGGAGAGAGGCTGGGGGGGGGGAACAGGGTCTTTGACCGGGATCGGGGTCATGGAGAGAGGCTGGGGGGGGGGGGGGGGGAAACAGGGTCTTTGACCGGGATCGGGGTCATGGAGAGAGGCTGGGGGGGGGGAACAGGGTCTTTGACCGGGATCGGGGTCATGGAGAGAGGCTGGGGGGGGGAACAGGGTCTTTGACCGGGATCGGGGTCATGGAGAGAGGCTGGGGGGGGGGGACAGGGTCTTTGACCGGGATCGGGGGTCATGGAGAGAGGCTGGGGGGGGCGGGGGGGACAGGGTCTTTGACCGGGATCGGGGTCATGGAGAGAGGCTGGGGGTGGGGGGAACAGGGTCTTTGACCGGGATCGGGGTCATGGAGAGAGGCTGGGGGGGGGGAACAGGGTCTTTGACCGGGATCGGGGTCATGGAGAGAGGCTGGGGGGGCAGAGGGGGACAGGGTCTTTGACCGGGATCGGGGGTCATGGAGAGAGGCTGGGGGGGGTGGGGGGAACAGGGTCTTTGACCGGGATCGGGGTCGCGGAGAGAGGCTGGGGGGGGGGGGAACAGGGTCTTTGACCGGGATCGGGGTCATGGAGAGAGGCTGGGGGGGGGGAAACAGGGTCTTTGACCGGGATCGGGGTCATGGAGAGAGGCTGGGTGGGGGGGGAACAGGGTCTTTGACCGGGATCGGGGTCATGGAGAGAGGCTGGGGGGGGGAACGGGGTCTTTGACCGGGGATCGAGGTCATGGCGAGAGACTGGGGGTGGGGGGGGAACAGGGTCTTTGACCGGGGTACTGTCCATCAAACCCGTCCTGAGTCCATCTTACATTCCCCTCCCCGTGTCGCAGACCGTCCAGCGCAGAAGAGCACAGCACGGAACCGGCCGTTCGGGCCCCACAATGTCGTGCTGTACAAGCTGAAACTCAAATCAAAAGCAACCCAAACACCAATCCCCCCCCCTCCCCATCTTCCTCATATCCATGTGCCCCTCCGAACGGCTCTTAAAAAGCCTCGAATGTATTTGCCTCGACCGCCAGGACCGGGCATCCACTGGTCTCTGAGTGAAAGACTTACCCCTCACATCCCCCTTGAACCTACCCCCTCTCACCCGTCAACGCCTGCCCCCCCTGGTATGAGACATGTCAACCCTGGGGAAACAGATACTCCCCTGTCCACTCTATCTACGCCTCTCATAATCCTGTAAACCGCTCTCAGATCTCCCCTCACTCCAGAGAAAACAGCCCAGGTTTGTCCAGCCTCTGGTGAGGGCTCTGCCCTCCAAACCAGGCAGCATCCTGGTGAACATCTTCTGCCCCCCCCGCACTCTCGAAGCCTCGACGTCCTTCCTGTAGAGGGGTGACCAGAACTGTCCGCAGTACTCCAGGTGTGGCCTGACCAGAGTTTGATAAAGTTGCAGCAGAAGCCGCTGACTTTTGAACTCAGTATATCAAACAGAAGCATCCCGTAAGGCAGCCTCCTGAACCGCCTTGTCGACCTGTGCGGCCGCTTTCAAGCAGTGATGAACCTGGGTCGCAAGATCTCTCTGCTCAGCGACACTGCTAACGACCTTGCCATTAACAGCGGACTTTAAATAGAAAAAACTTTGTCTCCTGCAATATCTCTCGCATTTTGCCCCACTCGACCCTCCCTGAATACACGCTAATATCTCCCCAGCAGCGAATCCCACAGATTCACCAGCAACATAAATTCCTCCTTATCTCTGCTTTAAATGGACGCCCATCTATTCTGAGGCTGTGTCGTCTGGTCTTAAACTTTCCGACTACAGGAAACATCCTCTCCACATCCACTCTATCTGTGTCCTCCTGGTCCTAGACTCCCCCTCTACAGGAAACATCCTCTCCACATCCACTCTATCTGTGTCCTCTGGTCCTAGACTCCCCCACTACAGGAAACATCCTCTCCACATCCACTCTATCTGTGTCCTCTGGTCCGAGACTCCCCCACTACAGGAAACATCCACTCTATCTGTGTCCTCTGGTCCTGGACTCCCCCACTATAGGAAACATCCTCTCCACATCCACTCTATCTGTGTCCTCTGGTCTGAGACTCTCCCACTATAGGAAACATCCTCTCCACATCCACTCTATCTGTGTCCTCTGGTCCGAGACTCCCCCACTACAGGAAACATCCACTCTATCTGTGTCCCTCTGGTCCTGGACTCCCCCACTATAGGAAACATCCTCTCCACATCCACTCTATATGTGCCCTCTGGTCCCAGACTCCACCACTATAGGAAACATCCTCTCCACATCCACTCTATCTGTGTCCTCCGGTCCCAGACTCCCCCACTACAGGAAACATCCTCTCCACATCCACTCTATCTGTGTCCTCTGGTCCGAGACTCCACCACTACAGGAAACATCCTCTCCACACCCACTCTATCTGTGTCCTCTGGTCCCAGACTCCCCCACTATGGGTAACATCCTCTCCACATCCAGTCTATCCGTGTCCTCTGGTCCTAGACTCCCCCACTACAAGAAACATCCTCTCCACATCCACTCTATCTGTGTCCTCTGGTCTTAGACTCCCCCACTACAGGAAACATCCTCTCCACATCCACTCTATCTGTGTCCTCTGGTCCTAGACTCCCCCACTACAAGAAACATCCTCTCCACATCCACTCTATCTGTGTCCTCTGGTCCCGAGACTCCCCCACTACAGGAAACATCCTCTCCACATCCACTCTATCTGTGTCCTCTGGTCCTAGACTCCCCTGTGGGTGGGGGGATGAGGACTGGTTCGCTAGTGTGTGTTTAGCGGGGGGGGGGGCGCAGATCACATTCGCGACCAGTCATTCGGGATCAGGGAGGGAGAGGCAGGGGGTGGGAGGGAAAGATAATTGCTCCTGTTTCCCATCTCTCTGGGCACAGGGAGATCCCACTCACAGACAGACAAAACACCAAAACAGCAGCAAAACCACTGCGACCCACTCAGTGTGGGGGGGTGGGGGGAAGGGTGATTGTCAGGGCGGGAAGAGGGAGAGGGGGAGAGAGAGGAGAGAGAGAGAGAGAGAGAGAGAGAGAGAGAGAGAGAGAGAGAGAGAGAGGGGAGAGAGGGGAGAGAGGGGGAGAGAGGGGAGAGAGGGGAGAGAGGGGAGAGAGGGGGAGAGAGGGGGGAGAGAGGGGGAGAGAGGGGGGAGAGAGGGGGAGAGAGGGGGAGAGAGGGGGAGAGAGGGGGAGAGAGGGGGAGAGAGGGGGAGAGAGGGGGAGAGAGGGGGAGAGAGGGGGAGAGAGGGGGAGACAGACACGGCCGACCAGAAACAGGAGGAATACCGTTTGGGATATGGAGGTTAAAGGTTTGGGTAGAGACGGTGGGGAGGAACGGGGAGCGGATTGAGGGGGTCGGGGTGAGGGAGAGGGAGATGTGCTCAGAGGGAGAGGGAGAGAGAGAGATGGGGGGGGGACGGAGGCCGGACAGAAGAGGAGGGTACTGTTTATGGAGGTAAAGGTTTGGGTAGAGACGGTGGGGATGGGACGGGGAGCGGATTGAGGGGGTCGGGGTGAGGGAGAGGGAGATGTGTTCAGAGGGAGAGAGAGAGAGAGAGATGGGGGGACGGAGGCCGGACAGAAAGAGGAGGGTACTGTTTATGGCGGTGAAAGGTTTGGGTAGAGACGGTGGGGAGGGACGGAGAGCGGATTGAGGGGGTCGGGGTTGAGGGAGAGGGAGATGTGTTCAGAGGGAGAGGGAGAGAGAGAGAGATGGCGGGGGGACGGAGGCCGGACAGAAAGAGGAGGGTACTGTTTATGGTGGTAAAGGTTTGGGTAGAGACGGTGGGGAGGGACGGAGAGTGATTGAGGGGGTCGGGGTGAGGGAGAGGGGAGATGTGTTCAGAGGGAGAGAGAGAGAGAGATGGGGAGGGACGGAGGCCGGACAGAAAGAGGGAGGGTACTGTTTATGGAGGTAAAGGTTTGGGTAGAGACGGTGGGGAGGGACGGGGAGCGGATTGAGGGGGTCGGGGTCGGGGTGAGGGAGAGGGAGATGTGTTCAGAGAGAGAGAGAGATGGGGGGGACGGAGGCCGGACAGAAAGAGGAGGGTACTGTTTATGGCGGTGAAAGGTTTGGGTAGAGACGGGTGGGGAGGGACGGAGAGCGGATTGAGGGGGTCGGGGTGAGGGAGAGGGAGATGTGTTCAGAGAGAGAGAGAGAGAGAGAGATGGGGAGACGGAGGGCCGGACAGACAGAGGAGGGTACTGTATATGGCGGTGAAAGGTTTGGGTAGAGAGGGTGGGGAGGGACGGGGAGCGGATTGAGGGGGTCGGGGTGAGGGTGAGGGAGAGGGAGATGTGTTCAGAGGGAGAGAGAGAGAGAGATGGGGGGACGGAGGCCGGACAGAAAGAGGAGGGTACTGTTTATGGAGGGTAAAGGTTTGGGTAGAGACGGTGGGGAGGGATGGAGAGCGGATTGAGGGGGTCGGGGTGAGGGAGAGGGAGATGTGTTCAGAGGGAGAGAGAGAGAGAGATGGGGGGACGGAGGCCGGACAGAAAGAGGAGGGTACTGTTTATGGCGGTGAAAGGTTTGGGTAGAGACGGTGGGGAGGGACGGAGAGCGGATTGAGGGGGTCGGGGTGAGGGAGAGGGAGATGTGTTAGAGGGAGAGAGAGAGATGGGGGGGGACGGAGGCCGGACAGAAAGAGGAGGGTACTGTTTATGGCAGTGAAAGGTTTGGGTAGAGACGGTGGGGAGGGACGGGGAGCGGATTGAGGGGGTCGGGGTGAGGTGGAGGGAGAGGGAGATGTGTTCAGAGGGAGAGAGAGAGATGGGGGAGACGGAGGCCGGACAGAAAGAGGAGGGTACTGTTTATGGCGGTGAAAGGTTTGGTAGAGACGGTGGGGGAGTGACGGAGAGCGGATTGAGGGGGTCGGGGTGAGGGTGAGGGAGAGGGAGATGTGTTCAGAGGGAGAGAGAGAGATGGGGGAGACGGAGGCCGGACAGAAAGAGGAGGGTACTGTTTATGGCGGTGAAAGGTTTGGGTAGAGACGGTGGGGAGTGACGGAGAGCGGATTGAGGGGGTCGGGGTGAGGAGAGGGAGATGTGTTCAGAGGGAGAGAGAGAGAGAGATGGGGGGACGGAGGCCGGACAGAAAGAGGAGGGTACTGTTTATGGAGGTAAAGGTTTGGGTAGAGACGGTGGGGAGGGACGGAGAGCGGATTGAGGGGGTCGGGGTGAGGAGAGGGAGATGTGTTCAGAGAGAGAGAGAGAGATGGGGGGGACGGAGGCCGGACAGAAAGAGGAGGGGTACTGTTTATGGCGGTGAAAGGTTTGGGTAGAGACGGTGGGGAGGGACGGGGAGCGGATTGAGGGGGTCGGGGTGAGGGTGAGGGACAGGGAGATGTGTTCAGAGGGAGAGAGAGATGGGGGGGACGGAGGCCGGACAGAAAGAGGAGGGTACTGTTTATGGCGGTGAAAGGTTTGGGTAGAGACGGTGGGGAGGGACGGAGAGCGGATTGAGGGGGTCGGGGTGAGGGAGAGGGAGATGTGTTCAGAGAGAGAGAGAGAGAGAGATGGGGGGGACGGAGGCCGGACAGAAAGAGGAGAGGGTAATGTTTATGGAGGTAAAGGTTTGGGTAGAGACGGTGGGGAGGACGGGGAGCGGATTGAGGGGGTCGGGGTGAGGGAGAGGGAGATGTGTTCAGAGAGAGAGAGAGATGGGGGGGGACGGAGGCCGGACAGAAGAGGAGGGTACTGTTTATGGAGGTAAAGGTTTGGGTAGAGACGGTGGGGAGGGACGGGGAGCGGATTGAGGGGGTCGGGGTGAGGGAGAGGGAGATGTGTTCAGAGGGAGAGAGAGATGGGGGGACGGAGGCCGGACAGAAAGAGGAGGGTACTGTTTATGGAGGTAAAGGTTTGGGTAGAGACGGTGGGGAGGGACGGGGAGCGGATTGAGGGGGTCGGGGTGAGGGAGAGGGAGAGGGAGATGTGTTCAGCAGGGGAGAGAGAGGGAGAGATGGGGGGGGACGGAGGCCGGACAGAAAAAAGAAGGAGGGCAAGGAGGGCACTGTTTATGGAGGTAAAGGTTTGGGTAGAGACGGTGGGGAGGGACGGAGAGCGGATTGAGGGGGTCGGGGTGAGGGAGAGGGAGATGTGTTCAGAGGGAGAGGAGAGAGAGAGATGGGGGGGACGGAGGCCGGACAGAAAGAGGAGGGTACTGTTTATGGAGGTGAAAGGTTTGGGTAGAGACGGTGGGGAGGGACGGAGAGCGGATTGAGGGGGTCGGGGTGAGGGTGAGGGAGAGGGAGATGTGTTCAGAGGAGAGAGAGAGATGGGGGACGGAGGCCGGACAGAAAGAGGAGGGTACTGTTTATGGCGGTGAAAGGTTTGGGTAGAGACGGTGGGGAGGGACGGGGAGTGGATTGAGGGGGTCGGGGTGAGGGAGAGGGAGATGTGTTCAGAGGGAGAGAGAGAGATAGGGGGGGACGGAGGCCGGACAGAAAGAGGAGGGTACTGTTTATGGAGGTAAAGGTTTGGGTAGAGACGGTGGGGAGGGGACGGGAGCGGATTGAGGGGGTCGGGTGAGGGAGAGGGAGATGTGTTCAGAGGGAGAGAGAGATGGGGGGGAACGGAGGACGGACAGAAAGAGGAGGGTACTGTTTATGGCGGTGAAAGGTTTGGGTAGAGACGGTGGGGAGGGACGGAGAGCGGATTGAGGGGGGTCGGGGTGAGGGTGAGGGAGAGGGAGATGTTGTTCAGAGGGAGAGAGAGAGATGGGGGGAGACGGAGGCCGGACAGAAAGAGGAGGGTACTGTTTATGGCGGTGAAAGGTTTGGGTAGAGACGGTGGGGAGTGACGGAGAGCGGATTGAGGGGGTCGGGGTGAGGGAGAGGGAGATGTGTTCAGAGGGGAGAGAGAGAGAGAGATGGGGGGGGACGGAGGCCGGACAGAAAGAGGAGGGTACTGTTTATGGAGGTAAAGGTTTGGGTAGAGACGGTGGGGAGGGACGGAGAGCGGATTGAGGGGGTCGGGGGTGAGGGAGAGAGAGATGTGTTCAGAGGAGAGAGAGAGAGATGAGGGGGACGGAGGCCGGACAGAAAGAGGAGGGTACTGTTTATGGCGGTGAAAGGTTTGGGTAGAGACGGTGGGGAAGGACGGGGAGTGGATTGAGGGGGGTCGGGGTGAGGGAGAGGGAGATGTGTTCAGAGGGAGAGAGAGAGAGAGATGGGGGGGACGGAGGCCGGACAGAAAGAGGAGGGTACTGTTTATGGAGGTAAAGGTTTGGGTAGAGACGGTGGGGAGGGACGGGGAGCGGATTGAGGGGGTCGGGGTGAGGGTGAGGGAGATGTGTTCAGAGAGAGAGAGAGATGGGGGGACGGAGGCCGGACAGAAAGAGGAGGGTACTGTTTATGGAGGTAAAGGTTTGGGTAGAGACGGTGGGGAGGGACGGGGAGCGGATTGAGGGGGTCGGGGTGAGGGAGAGGGAGATGTGTTCAGAGGGAGAGAGAGATGGGGAGGACGGAGGCCGGACAGAAAGAGGAGGGTACTGTTTATGGTGGTGAAAGGTTTGGGTAGAGACGGTGGGGAGGGACGGGGAGCGGATTGAGGGGGTCGGGGTGAGGGAGAGGGAGATGTGTTCAGAGGGAGAGAGAGAGAGAGATGGGGGGGACGGAGGCCGGACAGAAAGAGGAAGGTACTGTTTATGGAGGTAAAGGTTTGGGTCGAGACGGTGGGGAGGGACGGGGAGCGGATTGAGGGGGTCGGGGTGAGGGAGAGGGAGAGGGAGATGTGTTCAGAGGGAGAGAGAGAGAGAGATGGGGGGACGGAGGCCGGACAGAAAGAGGAGGGTACTGTTTATGGTGGTAAAGGTTTGGGTAGAGATGGTGGGGAGGGACGGGGAGCGGATTGAGGGGGTCGGGGTGAGGGTGAGGGAGAGGGAGATGTGTTCAGAGGGAGAGAGAGATGAGGGGGACGGAGGCCGGACAGAAAGAGGAGGGTACTGTTTATGGAGGTAAAGGTTTGGGTAGAGACGGTGGGGAGGGACGGAGAGCGGATTGAGGGGGTCGGGGTGAGGGAGAGGGAGATGTGTTCAGAGGGAGAGAGAGAGAGAGATGGGGGGGGACGGAGGCCGGACAGAAAGAGGAGGGTACTGTTTATGGAGGTAAAGGTTTGGGTAGAGACGGTGGGGAGGGACGGAGAGCGGATTGAGGGGGTCGGGGTGAGGGAGAGGGAGATGTGTTCAGAGGGAGAGAGAGAGAGAGAGATGGGGGGACGGAGGCCGGACAGAAAGAGGAGGGTACTGTTTATGGAGGTAAAGGTTTGGGTAGAGACGGTGGGGAGGGACGGAGAGCGGATTGAGGGGGTCGGGGTGAGGGAGAGGGAGATGTGTTCAGCGGTGGGGGGAGTCACTCCGGGACCGACCGGGACATCCTGCGGGCCCGGGAAGGGTCTGGTTATTCCTCGTATCAAAACACACGGACACCGGGAACAACAGCCGGCCACTCGGCCCCTCTATCACGTCCTGTCATTCAATCAGACCCGGGCCCCCAAAGCCGCTCCCGTCCCCACTTTGCCCGGACCATTGGCCCCGCTTGCAGGGCAACAGTCTGCCGGTGTTTGCCCCCCAATGTGGTGAATCGCCACCACCGTGGGCTCAGACATTTCCACAGATGAGCCCCTCCTGTCCCCACCGGGACAAACATCCTGTCCGCCCCCTCTCTCACCGTCTTCATCCTCTCCCTCCCCGGGGAACCGGCATCAAATCTACGGGCCGAGCGGTCTCCTCCTACCTCTCAGCGACACATCAGACTCCGGCCGCAGGAGACGCTTCACAAACGCCCCAACTTCCCTCGGAGGGAAATGGAAATAAATCAGAAAGCGGACATTTACTTTGACGGTTGTCCCGCCGTGACGGAAAGTTCGGGAGACAGAGTCAGCGGGGTAACGCCCTTTCGGGTCGTCCGCCTCCTCTATTGGTTGGAAGCAGTGATTGACATTGCTTCGTACCAATGGGAATACCACAGCGCCTGACTCCTCTGTTGACAGCGGTGGGGGAGGGGCTGGTCACGTGATCAGTAGCCCAGCCGTTAAACCGACCAAGCTCGAGCTCACCAGCGCGCGGGGCACAAAAGGCCCCGGATGATCGGTTGAGGTGAGAAGGGGTCTCCGGGTTGGGGGGTCTCACCGGGCGGCGTTTTCAACACCGACTTCGGGTAGTTGCTGTGACTCCGGACTCCGTGACCCGCAATCCCGGGACAGTCCTGCTCTCTTCCCTCTCTCTCAGCCCCACCATCCGTACACGGGCCCCGGGGAGCTTCCGGCTGATGAGGGAATGGGAACCGATGGGTCTCTCAGACAGAGCTGAGCTCCAGCTGTCTAAATGCAAGGATCGGGAACTCGGAGAAAGGGAACAAAATCTTTTACATCAGCTGTTGTGAAAATCACCTTTGTTCTGCCTCCAGTCACAAACAAGAGAAAATCTGCAGATGCTGGAAATCCGAGCAACACACACAAATTGCTGGAGGAACTCAGCATTAGTACTCTTTTCCATAGATGCTGCCTGGCCTGCTGAGTTCCCCCAGCATTTTGTGTCTGTTGCTTGTTCCACCCCCTCTTGTTCTGGACTTTTCTACCCGTGAGAACATGTTTTGTCCCACTCTCTCTGGGTACATAATGATATCAAACACCTTTGTCCTGGGCAACAAGTAGCTTTCACATCACAAATGTGCCAGACTCCAATGAGACAGACTACTGCCCTTCCCTTCATATTCATTGGCATTGCCATCACTGAGTTCACCACCGTCAGTCACCTGGGGGAGGGTTCAGGGGAAATATTTATGTACAATACAGAAACTGGTGTTACCTGTGTGTATTGTGGTGATGCAAAAGTTGCTAGAGAATTTGAAAGTGGTAAGAAGTGGAGTGATAGTTTGAATCTGACTTTTTAAAGCGTCATTTAGCAAGCAAATCAGATATGGACAGTGTGCAAAAGCTCTGGCAAGAAAATCCTTCATTACCTGTTACAGGCCTGCAACATAGGTTGTGTGAGAGTGCAGATGAACTTAAACAAACCCAGAGGAGATCAAAGTTCTTATAGACAGTGATTTGATAGCTGTTAAAATGAATGCCTCTCTATATAAAATTCACTGTGCACATGTGGGAAAATTGCATAATACAAGCTTTATGTGCACACTGGTCATTACAAATTTGAGGGGAGATTGGTGGGAAGGTGGGAAGACCTCCAGTGTCCCTGATGCCATGACGTACAAGATGTGCATCCAGCTGCAGCTTGTAACCCTGCAGTTTAAGGAGTTGGAACTTGAAATGGATGAATTCTGGATCATCCAGGAGTTGGAGGGGGTGATAGATATGACATGAAGAGAGGTGAGTTACACCCAAGGTGCAGGACACAGGAAACTGGGTGAGAGTCAGGAAGGGGAATGAGGTTAAATAGCCATCGCAGAGTACTCTTGTGTCCATCCCACACAACAACAGGTGGACCCACTTTAGAAACTGTTGAGATTACCTGGCAGAGAAAAATCAAAGGGGTGATGGGGGATTTGTTAGTGAGGGGAACAGAACAAGAGGGGACTAATATCCCAGTGGTAAGGCTTGCTAGTGCTAGTGTGGGGAGAGGGGGGGTGTGGTTAAAATAAGTTGTAGGGGGAATGGGAGCCAGAATGACAGAACAGATAGTGGGGAGGGTGAATTGAATGGAATTGACTTTATTACATACGTCCTTCATATACATGAGGAGTAGAAATCTTTACATCTCCATCTAAATGTTAAAAGTGCAGTTCACAGTAATTTATAACAGATAGTTTATACATAGGTCAGTCAATATAACATAGTTTACAATTGTATCAGCATGAATTAATCAGTCTAATGGCCTGGTAGAAGATGATGTCCCAGAGCCTGTTGGTCCCTTTGCTGTGGTACCGTTTCCTGGATGGTAGCAGCAGGAACAGTTTGTGGTTGTGGTGAATTGGGTCCCCAATATCCTTTGGGCCCTTTTCACACACCTGTCTCTGTAAATGTCCTGAATAGTGGGAAGTTCACATCTACAGATGTGCTGGGCTGTCCGCACCACTCTCTGCAGGTTCCTGCGATTAAGGGAAGTACAGTTTCCATACCAGGCAGTGATGCAGCCAGTCAGGATGCTCTCAATTGTGTCCCTGTAGAAAGACCTTCGGATTTTGGGCCCCATCCCCAACTACTTCAACCATCTGAGGTGAAAGAGGTGCTGCTGTGCTCTTTTCACAACACAGCCGGTGTGTACAGACCATGTACATGAAAGATGGCAAATGGAGTTTAATGCTGGTGAGTGTGAGATGCTACATTTTGGTAGGACTAATCAAAATAGGACATACATGGTAAATGGTAGGGCATTGAAGAATGCTGTAGAACAGAGGGATCTAGGAATAATGGTGCATCATTCCCTGAAGGTGGAATCTCATGTGGATAGGGTGGTGAAGAAAGCTTTTGGTATGCTGGCCTTCATAAATCAGAGCATTGAGTATAGGAGCTGGGATGTAATGTTAAAATTGTACAAGACATTGGTAAGGCCAAATTTGGAGTATTGTGTTCAGTTCTGGTCACCGAGTTACAGGAAAGATGTCAACAAAATAGAGAGAATACAGAGATTTACTAGAATGTTACCTGGGTTTCAGCACCTCAGTTACAGAGAAAGGTTGAACAAGTTGGGTCTTTATTTTTTTGGAGCGTAGAAGGTTGAGGGGGGTCTTGACAGTGGAATTTAAAATTATGAGGGGGATAGATAGAGTTGACGTGTATAGGCTTTTTCCATTGAGAGTAGGTGAGATTCAAACAAGAGGACATGAGTTGAGTGTTAGGGGGCAGAAGTTTAGGGGTAACATGAGGGGAACTTCTTTACTCAGAGAGTAGTAACTGTGTAGAATGAGCTTCCAGTAGAAGTGGTAGAGGCAGGCTCGATATTGTCATTTAAAGTAAAATGGAGGGTTATGGGCTGAGTGCAGGTTGGTGGGACTAGGTGAGAGTAAGCATTCAGCATGGACTAGAAGGGCCAAGATGTCCTGTTTCCATGCTGTAATTGTTATATGGTTATATGTGAGATCCTTGGTGATGTTTATGCTGAGGAACTTAAAGCTGTTCACCTTCTTAACCCCAGATCCATTCATGTCAATAGGGGTTAGCCTGTCTCCATTCCTCCTGTCGTCCACAATCGGCTCCTTTACTTTTGTGACAGAGAGGGAGAGTTTGTTTTCTTGACACCAGTCAGATGTTGTTCAGACCTCAGACAGAGTCAGCAATCAAATAGTTGAGCATGGTGCGATGAATGTGCTGAGCTGTGTATATCACAATGCAAGAAGCATTGTAGGAAAGCCAGATGAGCTCAGGACAGGGAATTATGATATTGTAGCCATTATTGGGACTTGTTTGCACCCAACGGTCTGATGAATTTAGAGGAATAAATTTGTTGAGAGATTGCACCATGCCACGATACAAAGGCTGTTCCAGTAAGTGATTTTAACTTTCCATATATTGACTGGGACTCCCATACTGTAAAAGGACTAGATGGGGTAGAGTTTGTCAAATGTGCCCTTAATCAGTACGTAGAATTCTTGACGTAGAAGTGTGCAATAAGCTGTTAGGAAATGATCCAGGGCTGGTGACAGAAATTAGTGATCATAATGCATGAGATTCAAAGTAAATATGGAAAAAGAGAGATCTGCACCACGGGTTGAGATTCTAAATTGGAGAAAGGTCAATTTTGATGGTATGAGAAAGGGTCTGACAAGTGTGGTTTGGGACAGGCTGCTTTCTGGCAAAGGAGTACTTGGTAAGTAGGAGGCCTTCAGAAGTGAAATTTTGAGGATGTAGAGTTTGTATATGCCTGCCAAAATAAAATTTGAAAAGTTACAGGTGCAGGGAACCTTGCTTTTCATTAGATATTGAGGCCCGGGATATTTTGTTCCTCTAAATGCCTCAGACTGTTGGGTGCTACCAAAACCCATTAATGACTACAATATCATGATTCCACACCCTGAGCTCATTTGACTCTTTTTTAGTTGTCTGCTGTTGGTTTCTGAAAGTTTCCCAATAGTTTTTGGGTAAGTTATTGGAACATTTGTGCAGGAACCGGATATATACTGTAAGTATTTGGTTAGGTGTGGACTGATAAAGGATAGACAGCATGGCTTTGTGCACGGTAGGTCATGTCTAACCAATCTTATAGAGTCTCTCGAGGAAGTTATCAGGAAAGTGGATAAAGGCAAGGCAGTGGATGTTGTCTACATGGACTTTAGCAAGGCACTTAACAAAGTCTCATATGGGAGTTTGGTCAAGAAGGTTCAGTCACTCAGCATTCAAGATGAGATAGTAAATTGGATGAGACACTGACTTTGGGAGAAGCCAGAGTGTGGTAGCACATGGTTGCCTCTCTGACTAGAAGCCTGTGACTCGTGGTGTGTCATAGGGATCAGTGCTGGATCTGTTGTTGTTTGTCATTTATATCAGTAATCTGGATGATAGTGTGGTTAACTGGATCAGCAAATTTGTGAATGACACCAAGATTGGTGGTGTAGTGGACAGTGAGAAAGACTATCATGACTTGCAGTGCGATCTGGACCAGCTGGGAAAATGGTTTGAGAAGCGGAAAATTGAATTTAATGCAGACAAGTGCGAGTTGTTGCACTTTGGTATGACCTACCAGGGCAGGTTTTTCACAGTGACTGGTCGGGCACAGAGGAGTGTTGTAGAAGAAAGGGACCTGGGAGTACAAGTCCTTACTTCACTGAAAGTGGTGTCACAGTAAGATAGAGACGGAGAGCAGGATTTCCGCCCATTGGCCTTTGTGAACCAAAGTACTGACAACAATAGATGGATGTTATGTTGACTTGTATAAGACATTGGTGAGGCCTAATTTGAAGTATTGTGTGCAGTTTTGGTCACCTACTTACAGGAAAGATGTAAAAGATGTTGAAAGAGTTGTGAGAAAATTCACAAGGATGTTACCAGGTCTGGAGGACTTGGGTTATAAGGAAAGATTGAACAGGTCAGGAATTTATTCCTTGGAATGTGGAAGACTGAGGGGAGATTTGTTTGTGATAGAGGGGCGTAGACAGGGTAAAAGCAAGCTGACTTTCTCCACTGGGATTGGGTGGGACTACAACTAGAGGACATGGGTTAAGGGTGAAAGGTGAAACGTTAAGGGGAACATGAGGGGAAACTTCTTCACACAGACGGTCATCCGGGTGTGGAATGAGCAGCCAGCACAAGTGGTGCATGCGAGCTCAATTTCAACATTTAAGAGGTTTGCACAGGTACCTGGATGGTAGGGGTATGGGAGTGGGCAGTTTAAATAGTTCAGAACAACCCAGATGGCCCAAAGGGCCTGTTTCTGTGCTGTAATTTTCTGTGACTGTGACAAGAACCTGAAATAATACAAAAATTCACTCTAAGTCCTTTTCATAGCTGTGCGGACCAACCATTCATCTCAGCAGGATTTTTTTATATGGCGTTAAAACTGTGGCACTTCAAGTTAATAATACATAAAAGAAAATCCTCGCTGCATGTCAAGAAAGACAATTTGCGTGAGACTGTTTCAGTTACTGTGGGGCCAGGCACCCATGCTGCTCAGCAGGAACAGGGAATAATAACAATGGAGAGAGTCAAACTGAGCCAAGTCACAGATTGGAGATGGCAGAAATGCCCCATTCTGATAGAGACAGGAAGAGCATCAGGGAATTGATGGTCACTCCAGATACCAGCACTGTGACCAGTCAGAAGATGATTTCTCTGTCCATCTTGGGTCGAATCTCACTGTAACAGTGTGATACCAGATCAAACCTTGGCAACTCAAGTAATCTCATCTGAAATGTTGTCCTACACCCACTGATGGATTTTGATGATCTTTTTACAGGTTAAAAATAAGAAGGAATTTTTCTCCAGGAATTGCAAACACAGCACGCCAGTTTTGCTGTCTCTGTCTAGATATTTAAGAAGTAGAGCAAGGGATTCAATCGACCATCCTTCCTGGTCAGACTGTTGGGAGGGATTCACTCGGTCATCTGACTGACTGGCACACCCGTCATTTTACACAGTGGGAATGGATTCAATCGGTCATCTCAACTGAAGGTACATCAGCAAGTTCACACTGGACAAGGCCATTCATCTGTTCTGTGTGTGAGAAGGGACTCAGTCGGTCTTCCCACCTGTGGACACACCAGTCAGTTCACACTGGGCAGAGGCTGGTCATCTGCTGAAATTCTGGGAAAGGATTCACTTAGTTATCTGACCTAATGGCTCACCAGTGAGTTCACACCATGGAGAAGCCGTTCACCTGCTCAGACTCTGGGAAGGGATTCAGTTGGTCATCTAACCTAATGGCTCACCAGCGAGTTCACACTGGGCAGAAGCCGTTCACCTGCTCAGACTGTGGGAGGAGATTCACTGAGTCATCCACCCTACAGAGACACCAGCGAGTTCACACTGGGGAGAAGCCATTCACCTGCTCAGACTGTGGGAAGAGATTCACTGAGTCATCCCACTTACGGGTACATCAGCGTGTTCACACTGGGGAGAAGCCTTTCACCTGCTCAGAATGTGGGAAGAGATTCACTCAGTTATCCCACCTACAGAGTCATCAGCGAGTTCACACCAGGGAGAAGTCGTTCAACTGCTCAGTCTGTGGGAAGGGATTCACTCACTCATCCAGCCTACAGAGACATCAGCAAGTTCACACTGGGGAGAAGCCGTTCACCTGCTTAGAATGTGGGAAGGGATTCACTCAGTCATCCCACCTACAGAGTCATCAGCGTGTTCACACTGGGGAGAAGCCGTTCACCTGCTCAGTCTGTGGGAAAAGATTCACTGAGTCATCCCAACTACGGAGACATCAACGAGTTCACACTGGGAAGAAGCCATTCACCTGCTCAGTCTGTGGGAAGAGATTCACTCAGTTATCCCACCTAAAGAGTCATCAGCGAGTTCACACTGGGGAGAAGCCATTCACATGCTTAGAATGTGAGAAGCGATTCACTCACTCATCCACCCTACAGAGACATCAGCGAGTTCACACTGGGGAGAAGCCATTCACCTGCTCAGTCTGTGGGAAGAGATTCACTCAGTTGTCCCAACTACAGAGTCATCAGCGAGTTTACGCTGGGGAGAAGCCGTTCACCTGCTTAGAATGTGGGAAAGGATTCACTCAGTCATTCAAACTACTGGCACACCAGTCAGTTCACAGTGGGGAGTGGCCATTCACCTGCTCAGAATGTGGGAAAGGATTCACTCGGTCATCCGAACTACTGGCACACCAGTCAGTTCACAATGGGGAGTTACTGTTGTTCTGAATCACAAGGTTTCGTTTGCTGTGGACTGTCATTTTAAGAGCGAGAGAGAGAGATTAAGAAAGTGAATCAGTCTGACTTTCAGCTTGTTCACATCACTCACAACTTGTTTAATTTTAACTGAGGACACAGACACTCAGATTCAGATGGAGACAAAGGCGGAAAAGTGGAAGGATCGAAACCAGGGAACTAGTGGCCAAGGGTCATTGTTTCGAACTTTCCTATGCCGACAAGGGTGGGTTAATTATCAACTCAGCATACATCGAACGTGTGGTTGTCACCTCGTTTGATCAATAGGAGTGGATCTGATTTGGGGTATCCTGTGGAGACCACTTATGTGTTAACCCTTGCCTGGGTGTGGTGTGGAAATTCACTTGAAGACGATACCCCTTGTGACAAGTCACTTTCGGTGATAATTCGTATGTGGATGTGAAACGACAATGGATAAAATCTACAGCTACTGTTCTCTTGTTTTACCACTGTGGAACCTGTGGAATTTGACATAGTTGCCTTCTCTCAACATTTACCCTGGACTACAAATATCTCTCTCTCATCACCTATTCTGTGGATGAACTGAACTTTCATAATTCACCATCTCAAGACTAAGCCTTGTTTCCCCTGAGCTCAATAGTTTGGGAGTTATATTTACACACACATATACGCATAGCACTGTTAACTTTTGCTTATCTTGCTTAAGTTACGATATTATAAGTAGATACTATTAAAGATAGTGGATTTAACATCAAAACCAGACTCCAGTTGTAGTTTGTTGCTGCTGGTTCATTTCTAAAGTGTTACAGGGACAAAATTGGGACCTGCATCCGATATAGGAAAAGATTTGGAGGCGTATTGATTAATTATCAATTTCATTGGGGAAATCCCTTTTGATTTATTTGTGTGTGGAAAATCAGCAGCAATGGATGTTGATAGATTTCTGGAAGCATCAACCTCTGAGGCAGTAAAGGACACCAGAAGGATTGAGTTGTTGAGTATTGCTAAAAGGTTAAAACTTGCTAAGGTGAAATTGACAATGAGAAGGACACAGATGCAGAAGATCATAACTGAGCATTATGTATCTTAGAGTGTGTTTAAAGTGCAGAAGTTGGAGGTGTTTCCTGAAAGTAACCGAGTCAGCTTGAGCTCCAGTACAAGTTAGAAAAATTAAAGATGGAGGCTGTGGAAAGGCAGAGTCAGTTTGAGGCTAGAGAGGCAGGAAAACAGAGAGAACAGGCAGAAGAACAGAGAGGAAGCAGAAAGACAGTGGATGTTCAAGTTGGAAAAGATAGAAAGATTGTAGCAAAGCTGTCTCACGTTAGACTCTGGTGATAAGTTTGAGGCCAGTTGAGAAGTTAAATTGGTACCTCCATTTGACAAGGCAGGGGTTGATAAATACTTCCAGCAATTTGAGACAGTTGCTCAGAGTTTAAAGTGGCCAAAAGAGGGTTGGCCTATTCTCTTACAAAGTGTAATTAAGGGGAAGGCTCAGCAAGCCTATTCTGCTTTGACAGTTGATGAAGCAGCTGATTATGACACAGTGAAACAGGCTGTGCTCAAAGCTTACGAGTTGGTCCCAGAAGCATACAGGCAAAAGTTTAGAAATTTGAGGAAATCTCTGAACCAAACTTATATGGAATTTGCTGATGAGAAGTTTGTGTGTTTTGACCGCTGGTGCACATATAAAAATGTAAATGATGATTTTAACAGCTTGAAAGAGCTGGTTTTCATTGAAGAATTCAAAATGTGCATCCCTGATGACATAAAGATGTATTTAGGTGAAAAGGATGCTGCCACTTTGCAGGAGTCTGCTAGATTACCAGATGTGTTTGCTTTAACTCATAAGGTTAAGTGTACCCAGAATAAGACCTTTCAAAAGAGTAGCAGGGATAACCAGGGTAAATCAGAAATTAAAGCTGGGACTAGTGACAAGAGTAAGGATGAAGGGAAGCAGTTGAAGGAGAAATATTCTGGTCTTTCTTGTTACTATTGTAAAAAAGCTGGTCATATGATGGCTAATTGTTCTGTCCTGAAGAAGGAAAAGGAGACAGTCCCAAATGCCTGTGATCAGTATGTTGAAGCACCTATAAACCCACAGGGTTCTGAACATTCTGTTGAGGCTCAGTTAAGGACTGAGAGGTCTGACTGAGTTAAGAAGGGATTTGATCATTTTATGTCAGATGGGTTTGTATTAGTAATGGAAGGGTCAACCCCGGTACCAGTGAAAATTCTTCGAGATACTGGGGCTTCTCAGTCACTTCCATGAGACAGCGTTCTAAAGTTTGGTGAAGAGACGAACAGTGATGAGGTAAATCTTATTAAAGGCATTGGGGGCAGCATTGTTTCTGTTCCATTGCACAAGGTAACTTTACAGTCAGGGTTTGTTTCGGGACCTGTTAAGATCAGACTATGCTCCAGTTTACAGGTGGAAGATGTTACTTTGCTGTTAGGGAATGACCTGGTGGATGGTAAGGTTGTTCCTGCAGTGCAGTTGACAACTAAACCAACCACTGATGACCCACAGATGGATTTTAACATTTATCCTTCCTGTGCAGTAACTCGAAGTATGGCTAAAAAGTCTGCCAATGCAGACGGTTCTGTGCAGCATGATTCTGATACCCATGATAGCTAAAATCAGGTTGACCAGGATTCAGGTTATGATGACTTGTAAGGGACCTTTCAGCCTTCATTGTTTCAACAGGATTCAGGTAGTAAAGTCTGATGAGGAAGATTTATCCCTGTCTAGGAAGGAGTTTATAGCAGAACAGAACCGAGACCCTGAGATTGAAGCTTTATAAGAAACATCTTTCTCAGATGATGAGATTAAGAAAGTGGCAGTAGGGTATTATCTCAAGGATGGAGTGTTAATGAGGAAGTGGAGGCCACCTGCTATACCTGCGAGTGAGGAATGGGCAATTGTTCACCAAGTTGTAGTTCCTAAAGTTTAATGGACTGAAATTTTAACTTTGGCCCACACTATGCCCTTAGGTGGCCATTATGGAGTGAATAAAACTGTAAACAGGATTATGAAAGAATTTTACTGGCCTAATTTGAAGAAAGATGTTGTGACCTTTTGCAGAACCTGTCACACTTATCAAGCCTAATCAGGTCAGCCCAGTGGCCCCACTCCAGCCTCTACCTGCATTCGGTGAACCCTTTTCCAAAGTTATAGTGGACTGTGTTAGCCCATTGCCAAAGACTAAAGCTGTCCATCAGTATTTGCTAACTATTATGTGTACTGCATCCAGATTCCCAGAGGCAATACCTCTCAGAAATATTAAACCTAAAACTGTGGCGAAGGCTCTTAACAAGTTTTTTTTTTACTTTATTTGGTTTGCCTAAAGAAATCCAATGTGATCAAGGAAGTAATTTTACATCTGGATTATTCCAGCAGGTAGTTTATGAACTGGGAGCAAAACAAATTACATCGTCTGCGTACCATCCGGAATCACAAGGGGCTTTAGAAAGATTTCATTCTACCCTCAAAACAATGAGTGAAACATATTGTGTTGAAAATGGAAACGACTGGAATGAAGGAATACATTTGCTTTTGTTCACTGTAAAGGCTGATTTATACTTGTGCTTTCGGGATACGCCATATCCTACACCGTAGGCCCAATTTAATTTTTGCATAGCCCTACGCCATAGCAAGCATGCATAAGTTGTGTCTGCATTGCTCTGCACTTCACCAACAAAACGCATGTTGGTGGTGGGGTTTCTCTGACACTGTTGAGCTTCTTCGTGAGAGACATGGACGAGGAAATGCATTTCCAATATTTTCCCATGTCGGCAGGTAGATTTGACGATTTGGTTCATTGTCTCCAACCATTTATTTCGCATCAGTGTACAGACATGGCGGAGTAAAGCAACCAGAAATGCGATGCTACCAAGCGGACCAATCACAGTTGTTGTGGTCTGCGTCACTGCGACGCGTGAGTTACTTTTTAGAGGAGGTTCACGTCACCCTACGGCGTTGGGTATGGCGTAGGGTACGTGGTGCCTATGGCGTACACTTGACGCACAAGTATAAATCAGGCTTAAGAGAGTTGGTACAAGAGTCACTGGGCTTTAGTCCATTTGAACTTGTATTTGGTCATGGAGTGAGGGGACCTTTGACCTTGTTAAAGGAACAGTGGATTGATGGGGATGTACATGTTAACTTGTTAGACTATGTTTTGAAGTTCAAAAATAAACTATACCAAGCCTGTCGTCTAGCGAGACAAAACTTAAAAGATTTCTCAAAACAAAATGAAGTGTTGGTTTGATAAGTGGACGAACACAAAAGAAAATACAAGGTGGGGGATAATGTGCTTGCCTTATCTCCAATGTTGACGATTCTACTTCAAGTGAAATTCAATGGACTGTATGAATTAGTCTCTCAAATTAATGATGTGATTTATGTTATTAAAACACACAATCAACGTAAACTAACATAGGTGGTACACATCAATATGATAAAGCCTTATTCTGACAAGCAGGCACCATCGGTGAGTGTTGCCAAACATATAAATCTGACAACCCTGAGAATGAAACAATTGACTCGTCTGTAACTTTACACAAGCCAAACATGGTCTCAGTTAGGCTAATGAACTCGGTTGTTCTCGAAAACATTGACAACAAGTTGGCTCATCTGCAGCCAAAGCAACAATATCAGCTGAAGGAATTAATTCTGAAGTTTAAAGATTTATTTCCCAATGTTCCCAAGTAAACCACGGTCGCAGTACATGACGTAGATATTGGTCAAGCCAAACCGATTAAACAACGCCCATATCGCATGAACGTAGAAAAGTGTGAATTGGCTGAGCAGGAAATTGAATATATGCTGAAAATGGTATTATTAGGCCTTCAACATCAGATTGGGGCTCACCCTGCGTTATTGTGCCCAAACTTGATGGTAGTGTTAGATTTTGCACTAATTATAGGAAGGTAAATGCAGTAACAAAAACAGATGCCTATCCTATCCCTAGGGTGGATGATTGCATCGATAAGGTTGGAAAAGGTAGTTTCTTACAAAGATTGATCTGTTGAAAGGATATTGGTGTGTTCCATTGACGGGGTGAGGTAGAGAAATTTCTGCATTTGTGACACCTTCTGGGTTGTATGAATACAATGTTTTGCCATTTGGAATGAAATATGCTCCAGGAACATTCCGGAGAATGATTGATCCTGTAATTCAAGAGTTAGGACACACAGATGCCTATATTGATGACTTAGTCACAGGGAGTGACACTTGGGAAGAGCATATCTCTGTAGTAGAAAAGCTGTTTGACAGGCTTTCCAGGGCCAACCTTACAGTTGACTTAGCTAAGAGTGAATTTGGCCATACCACCGTGATCTGTCTTGGCTGTGTTGTAGGTCAAGGCAAGTTGGCTCCTGTGCAGGCAAAATCCAGGCAATTTCTGAAGTTCCTATTCCGACTGTGTGACGAAGGCCCGTCACTGATTACAGATGTCACATGGCACACTCGGTAAAACACCCAAAGGGTCATCCACACACATTATTACCCTCTGTTATTGTGGTGAGTGCACACGTCACAATAAATCAACAGTCACAATTTTACACTCATCGCCAGCTGTAATAGGTATGAAAAAAAGAAACACACTATGTCACAGTTTTATTATCTCAGGTGAATTTATTCATATTCATCTTTCCAGTAAGTGTTTTGCTGAAGTGTCATGATAATCTGACGTCTCTCTCCTCCACAGTCACTGGGTCTGAAACAGAGCTGCTGCATAGAGCTGTCTTATATAGAGGCAGCAGCAACCTGCACAGGTGTGCCGATGGTGGAGGATACCATCTTTACCTGGGACAAGGGTTATGTTACCTAATTACTCATCTTGTGGTAAAGTTTTGGGGTTTATACAACTTATTTAACCGGGAAATGGTGAATCCTGTGATGAAGTCTATGTGTTTATTGTGAGAACTGGTGGTAGAGTTTTAGATTGTGTGAAATGGAAGATAATTGAGTTAATTAGCTTTTGGTTAGTCTAGGGGGATTGGCTTAGCAGTTGTAAGCCTCAGGTTACCAAGGCTTTGGGTCGTTTTTTTTTCTGTTTAGTCTGAGGGTGGCTGTTAACCAGACAAGTGACAATTGCAAGCTGTGTATGTATGTGTGTGTGTGTATATATAAATATATATATATATATATATATATATATGTATTTTTAAAAAAAAAATTCTTGTTTTCATGTGGACATCCAAGTTTTTGTTTTTCCACTCTTTTTGTAAATAAAAGCACCTCAATCTATTTTTGCCACTCAAGCCATCTTGTTATTTTTCTTAGACAGTTGACCCACAGTTTTTGTGACAGACTGGTAAGAAGGCTCTTGGAAGGTTTCTGGGAATGGTTGGATATTATCGTAAGTTGTGTAAGAACTTTGCTGATATCGCTCTTCCTCTGACTAATCTCCTGAAGAAGGGTGAAAAGTTTGTTTAGACCGAGCCTTGTCAGGAAGCATTTGATCAATTGAAAGTTGTTATTTGGGATTAGGCCAATCGATGTAGTGTTGTCAGCAAATTTAATTAACAGATTGGAGCTGTGGGTGACGACACAAGTTATGGGTGCACAGAGAGTAAAGGAGGGGGCCAAGGAGACAACCCTGTGGGGCATGTGTGCTGAGGGTCAGAGAGACAGAGGTGAGGGAGCCCACTCTTACCACCTGCCAGCCATCTGACAGGAAGTCCAGGATCCAGCTGCACAAGGCAGGGTGAAGGCCGAGGTCTCTGAGCTTCTTGTCGATACTTCACGCCTTCGTATGGCTAAAGCTCTGCCCATGACTGCAAGGAACTGCAGAGAACTTTGGTCTCATCTGGAAACATCATAGAAACAAGCCTCTCCTCTATGGACTCTTCCTACACTTCCCCTGCCTCGGGAAAGCAGGCCGTGTACTCAAAGATGCCCACAACTTTGGACATTATTGCTGCAAACCCAATCTCCCATCGGGGAAGAGATACAAAATCCTTAAAGTGCGTACCACCAGGCTCATGGACAGCTTCCTGTCTGCGGTTGTCAGCCAAATTAATGGTCTCCAGTCCAATAAAATGGACTCAAACTCACAATGTAACTCGATGTGACCCTGCCCCATATGTCTATCTGCACTGCACTTTCTCTGCAGCCATAATGCTTTGTTACAGTTATTGTTTTGTCGTATATCAGCTCAATGTACTGTTGTAATGTATCGATCTGTGTGGATGGTACGTCAGGCAAGATTTTCACTGTAGCTCAGTACGTGATAAGAATAAGCAAATTCCCCATTTTAATTGTGTGGAAATATTAGACAGACTGAGCTTCTGCTTTGGAACCACAGAAGGAAACTTAACTGAACTGAGGAACACGAAGAAATAGAAAAGGCTTCAATCTCACATTACGATCTGCGGTAACTGGGATCAGGTGACTGGTGGTGGGTCTCCCAGACCAATTATCAGAATCAGGTTTAATAGCACCGGCAGATGTCATGTAATTTGTTGTCTCTGCGGCAGCAATAGAACCTAATTCATAACAATAGATTTTAACCATTGTGATTTAAAATAAGAACATACATATTAAATAGTTAAATTATATAAGTAGTACAAAATTAAAAAATGTAATAAACTATTTTAATTGTGTGGGACTATTTGACCGAATGGGTTATTGCTTTGGAAATTCTGGAGTGAAGCTTAGCAAAACTGTACTAAACTCTAACTTAACTTATGAAAAGCTCAGATAAATACAAAAGGCTAAATTCTCACATAAATGGGTCATACATCCAGAAACATTGGCTGCCCTTCAGCAGGTAAAAACAGTGGAATGAGGCCTAGTCCCAGGCCTCAGCCCAGTGGTTATGGGCAAAGGCCTGGGACGAGGTGAGAGTAAGCATTCGGCACGGACTAGAAGGGTCGAGATGGCCTGTTTCCATGCTGTAATTGTTATGTGGTTATATAGAAACATGCTGAAAATATTGCAGAAAAAATCATTGTCCACCCACAACGAGAGGACGTGACAGATCCGGATCTCACTGACTTGTCTGAATGGACGAAAGATGAAGCTACACAGACACTTAGAGCAGTGACCGGCAGATGCTGCAGATTTGTGGAAAAACGTGAACAGGAAATGGGATCACGTGACGGGTGGAGGGTCTCCCACCTGAACCGGTGACTCTGCTCCTTGCCCCTCACACGCTGCCCGACCCATCCGCTGCATTTCCCACATTATTCCATATTCACACAAGATACATTTTTACTTCTTCCTCCAGATCTTCCCTGTCCCTTTCCCTCCACCCCCAGGTCAGAGAGTCACAGGCTCGATTCCCATCCCGGTCCAACACACAATTCAGACCCAAAACGGTAATGTGCAGGTTTCATTTAAATCCATCCATGTGTATAAACAATAATTTCTATTCACATTTCTCCAGCCTCACTGGACAGGAACACTGAAACATCAGGTGAGAAACAGCAGGAGGTGGCCATTCAGCCCCTCTAACCATCAACAAGATGATGGCTGCTCTCCCATCTCAGCCACATGTTTCTGCACGATCCTCATTTCCTCGATCCCTTCGGTCTCCACACATCTGCCGGCCTCTGTTTTATGTGAGGATGATCACCAAGTCTTCACCGGCCTCTGTGGTGGGGATTTACAGACATTCACCACCCTCGGAGTGGAGACATTTCCCCTCATCTCAGTCCCGGACAGTCCACCCCCTTTTTCAGAGACTGGGATCCCTGGTTCAGCCGGTAATGATTTTGTGCATTTCAATGTGTTCACCTCTCAGTCCTCGATTCTCTAAATGAAAGGGTTATCACATTTGATCTTTCTTCATATGATGACCCCACCACTCCAGGGATCAGTCTGGTGAATCTTCATTGCACTCTCCATAACAAATACTCTCTAACCTCTTTGTTAATCCTCTATGGAATTAATTTCCATCTTCTGCAGCCCCGTGTTGCCCCAACCACTCACCTCCCACCCCGTCACTATTTCCACCTTCCCACCTCCCCCTCACCTGGATCCACCTCTCACTCCCCAGCTCTTGCCCCATCCCCACCCCTCACCTCTTTTCTCGGACTATTTCCCGTCCACTCTCAGTCCAGAGGGAGGGTCTCGGCCCGAAATGTTGACGGTCCATTTCCCTCCACAGATGCTGCCCGACCCACTGAGTTCCTCCGGCAGTTTGTTCTTTGGTCTGTGTGACCCGTGTTAGTGTGGGGAGCGGGATTTTACACCA
Source organism: Mobula birostris (assembly GCF_030028105.1). NCBI lineage: Eukaryota > Metazoa > Chordata > Chondrichthyes > Myliobatiformes > Myliobatidae > Mobula > Mobula birostris. The sequence goes on from NW_027274639.1 coordinate 28,684, forward strand.
TATTCCCGGTACAGTCTCAACAAAACACAAATAATTGTCACTTTGCCCGGACCATTGGCCCCGCTTGCAGGGCAACAGTCTGCCGGTGTTTGCCCCCCAATGTGGTGAATCGCCACCACCGTGGGCTCAGACATTTCCACAGATGAGCCCCTCCTGTCCCCACCGGGACAAACATCCTGTCCGCCCCCTCTCTCACCGTCTTCATCCTCTCCCTCCCCGGGGAACCGGCATCAAACCGACGGGCCGAGCGGTCTCCTCCTACCTCTCAGCGACACATCAGACTCCGGCCGCAGGAGACGCTTCACAAACGCCCCAACTTCCCTCGGAGGGAAATGGAAATAAATCAGAAAGCGGACATTTACTTTGACGGTTGTCCCGCCGTGACGGAAAGTTCGGGAGACGGAGTCAGCGGGGGTAACGCCCTCTCGGCTGGTCCGCCTCCGCTATTGGTTGGAAGCAGTGATTGACATCGCCTCGCACCATTGGGAATAGCGCAGTGCGTGACTCTGTTGACAGCGGTGGGGAGGGGCTGGTCACGTGATCAGTAGCCCGGCCGTTAAACCGACCAAGCTCGAGCTCACCAGCGCGCGGGGCACAAAAGGCCCCGGATGATCGGTTGAGGTGAGAAGGGATCTCCGGGTTGGGGGTCTCACCGGGCGGCGTTTTCAACACCGACTTCGGGTAGTTGCTGTGACTCCGGACTCCGTGACCCGCAATCCCGGGACAGTCCTGCTCTCTTCCCTCTCTCTCAGCCCCACCATCCGTACACGGGCCCCGGGGAGCTTCCGGCTGATGAGGGAATGGGAACCGATGGGTCTCTCAGACAGAGCTGAGCTCCAGCTGTCTAAATGCAAGGATCGGGAACTCGGAGAAAGGGAACAAAATCTTTTACATCAGCTGTTGTGAAAATCACCTTTGTTCTGCCTCCAGTCACAAACCAGAGAAAATCTGCAGATGCTGGAAATCCGAGCAACACACACAAATTGCTGGAGGAACTCAGCATTAGTACTCTTTTCCATAGATGCTGCCTGGCCTGCTGAGTTCCCCCAGCATTTTGTGTCTGTTGCTTGTTCCACCCCCTCTTGTTCTGGACTTTCTACCCGTGAGAACATGTTTTGTCCCACTCTCTCTGGGTACATAATGATATCAAACACCTTTGCCCTGGGCAACAAGTAGCTTTCACATCACAAATGTGCCAGACTCCAATGAGACAGACTACTGCCCTTCCCTTCATATTCATTGGCATTGCCATCACTGAGTTCACCACCGTCAGTCACCTGGGGGAGGGTTCAGGGGAAATATTTATATACAATACAGAAACTGGTGTTACCTGTGTGTATTGTGGTGATGCAAAAGTTGCTGGAGAATTTGAAAGTGGGAAGAAGTGGAGTGATAGTTTGAAATCTGACTTTTTAAAGCGTCATTTAGCAAGCAAATCAGATATGGACAATGTGCAAAAGCTCTGGCGAGAAAATCCTTCATTACCCGTTACAGGCCTGCTACATAGGTTGTGTGAGAGTTCAGATGAACTCCATCAAACCCAGAGGAGATCAAAGTTCTTACTGACAGTGATTTGCTAGCAGTTAAAATGAATACCTCTCTATATAAAATTCACTGTGCACATGTTGTCACTGGTTAAAAGAATGAACAGTACAAGATTTACTTTACTTTGTACTTTATTGTCGCCAAACAATTGGTAGTAGAATGTATAATCATCACAGCGAAATTTGATTCTCCGCTTCATACTCCCTGGATTACAAATATTAAATATTATAAATATTAAAATTAGTTAAAATTAGTAAATATTAAAAATTTAAATTATAAATCATAAATAGAAGATAGAAGAATGGGAAGTAAGGTAGTGCAAAAAAACCGAGAGGCAGGTCCTTGCTCCAGATATTTGGAGAGTACAGCCCAGATCCGGGTCAGGATCCATTCAGCAGTCTTATCACAGTTGGAAAGAAGCTGTTCCCAAATCTGGCCGTACGAGTCTTCAAGCTCCTGAACCTTCTCCTGGAGGGAAGAGGGATGAAAAGTCTGTTGGCTGGGTGGGTTGCATCCTTGATTATCCTGGCAGCACTGCTCTGACAGCGTACGGTGTAAACTGAGTCCACGGACAGAAGATTGGTTTGTGTGATGCGCTGCGCCGTGTTCACGATCTTCTGCAGCTTCTTTCGGTCTAGGACAGGACAACTTCCATACCAGGTTGTGATGCACCCTAGAAGAATGCTTTCTACAGTGCATCTATAAAAATTAGTGAGGGTTTTGGAGGACAGGCCAAATTTCTTTAGTTTTCTCAGGAAGTAAAGGTGCTGGTGGGCCTTCTTGGCAGTGAACTCTGCCTGGTTGGACCAGGTCAGGTCATTTGTGATATTTACCCCGAGGAACTTAAAGCTCTATGTGCAGACCGGTCATTACAAATTAGAGGGGACATTGGTGGCGGAACCTCCACTGTCCCTTATGCCCTCACCTACAAGATGTGCGTCCAGCTGCAGCTTGTAACCCTGCACTTTATGGAGTTGGAACTTGAAATGGATCAATTCCAGATCATCCAGGCAGTGATGCAGCCAGTCAGGATGCTCTCAGTTGTGTTCCAGTAGAAAGTTCTTAGGATTTGGGACTCAATCCCAAGCTTCTTCAGCCGTCTGAGGTGAGCAAGGTACTGTTGTGCTTTTTTCACAACACAGCCGGTATGTACAGACCATGTGAGGTCCTCGCTGATGTTTATGCCAAGGATCTTAAAGCAGTTCACTGTCTCAACCCCAGATCCATTGATGTCAATCGGGATTAGCCTGTCTCCATTCCTCCTGTCGTTCACAATCAGCTCCTTTGTTTTTTTTAGATTAGATTGGATTCAACTTTATTGTCATTGTGCCAAGTACAGATACAAAGCCAATGAAATGTGGTTAGCATCTGACCAGAAATGCAAAGAATCGTGTTATTTACAAAATAACTGAATAAAAAAGTGCTACAGCACACAAATATAAAAGTACTGAGACAGTACAATATGGATGCAATACTGCTTAGCGCTGTGACGAGAGGTTCAGCAGGGTCACAGCCTCAGGGAAGAAGCTCTTCCTGTGCCTGTTGGTGTGGGAGCGGAGGCTCCTTTAGCACCTCCTTGATGGGAAGAGAGTTAAAAAGTCCATGGTTAGGGTGAGATGTATCCTTGATAATTCTTTTCGCTCTACCCAGGCAGCGTTTATGGTAGATGTTCTCAATGGTGGACAATGGGCTGTCGATAATCCGCTGGGTAGTCTTCACCACACACTGGAGTGCTTTGCGCTCTGATACAGGACAATTGCCATACCACACTGAGATGTAGTTGGTGAGTATGCTCTCAATGGTACAGCAGTAAAAGTCTGTCATATCCTGGGACAGAGGTGAGCTTTCTTGTTGTTCCGCAGGAAGTAAAGGTGCTGTTGTGCCTTCTTGATCAGGATGGAGGAGTTCAGGGACCAGATGAGATCCTCGGAAAAGTGGACACCAAGGAGTTTGAAGCTTGATACACGCTCCACTACAGTTCCGTTGATGTAGATGGGGACGTGAGTGTGGCTCCTGGCATGCCTGAAGTCCACAATGATCTCCTTGGTCTTCTGGGTGTTAAGGGCCAGATTGTTGTTGGCACACTACACAGCCAGGTGCTGGACCTCGTCCCTGTAGGCTGTCTCATCATCCCCTCTGATCTGGCCAACCACCATGGTGTCATCTGCGAACTTGATTATGGAGTTAGAACCATGTACAGGAATGCAGTCATAGGTGAAGAGGGAGTACAGAAGAGGGCTCAGCACACAGCCTTGAAGCACGCCGGTGTTCAGGGTGAGAGTGGAGGAGGAGAGGTTGTCTAACTTAACTGATTGGGGTCTGTTAGTCAGAAAGTCCAAGGTCCAATTGCAGAGTGATGAGCTGATACCAAGCTGGCGAAGTTTGGTGATCAGCTTGAAGGGGCTTACAGAATTGAATGCTGAACTAAAGTCAATGAACCTCATTCTGACATAAGAGTTGGGGCTGTCCAGGTGGGTCAGGGCAGAGTGAAGTGCCGTGGAGATGGCGTCCTCTGTTGACCTGTTGGTGTGAAAGGCAAATTGATGGGGGTGCAGGGTAGTGGGCAGACAGGATTTCAGATGTGACAGAACCAGTCTTTCAAAGCACTTTGCAATGATGGGGGTGAGTGCAACTGGGCGGAAATCATTCAGGCTCGTGGCAGTGGAATGCTTCGGCACTGGCACGATGGTGGCGATCTTGAAGCTTGTGGGGACAACACCCCGGGCCAGTGACAGATTAAAAATGTCCGTGAAGACCCCGGCCAACGGCCCTGCACAGACTCTGAGCACATGGTCAGGTATTCCATCCGGACCAGCTGCCTTCCGTACATTCACCCTGCTCAGGGTCCACAAACATCAGAGGTGGAAAGTGAGAGAGACAGTTCACCAGGTGGGAGATCCGCTTTGAGGGTGACCTCCTTGTTCCCTCGATCAAAGCGAGCGTAGAAGTAATTGAGCTCATCAGGGAGGGTAGCAGAGCTGGAAGGGGGCACAGTACTAGGAGGTTTGAAGTCTGTAATGACCTGTATGCTATGCCACATGGGCTGGGGGTCAGAGGAGTTGAAATGCTCCTCGATTCTCTGTTTGTAAATGTGTTTAGCCTGAGAGATTCCCCTCCTCAGGTTGGCCCTGGCTGAGCTGTAAGCCTCCTGGTCTCCAGACCTGAAGGCTGAATCTCTGGCTTTGAGTGGGAGGTGAACCTCTCTGTTCATCCATGGTTTCTGATTGGGGAAAACTTTTATTTGTTTTAGTGATGTCTCTCTATCTACACACTTGTTGATGTGCTCAAGGACAGAGTTGGTTTATAAATCAATGTTAATCTGAGAGTCTGTGGTGGCATGGGCAGCAAACATGCTCCAGTCTGTGTGCTGGAATTGGTGCTGAAGAGCAGAGTCAGCCCCCTCCAGCCAGATCTTAATAGTCTTCATTGTGGGTTTCACATGGTTAATGACCAGGCTATACTTGGGAAACAGAAACAGTGAAAGATGGTCAGATTGTCCCAGGTGGGGGAGGGTAGTGAGTTTGTAAGCATCAGCCACATTTGTGTAGACATTGTCTAAGGTTTTATTCCACGTGGTGGTGCATAATACATTTTGGTAAAATCTTGGAAGCACGGTACGTAGGTTACAATGATTAAAGTCCCCAGCGACAGTCAAAGCTCCATCTGGATGCAATGTCTGCAGCTTGCTAATAGCAGCACTGAGGTCTTTCATGGCTACTTTAGCATTAGCATCCAGTGGAACATAAACTGCGACAGCAATGATGCATGTTTTGTGACAATGAGGGGAGGTTGTTTTCTTGACACCAGTCAGATGTTGTTCAGACACCAGATACAGTCAGCAATCAAATGGTTGAGCCTGGAGCCTTCTCCTCCCCACCCTCCCGCCACCTTCTTTATTGGGTCTCTGCCCCTACCCTCTTCAGTCCTGACGAAGGGTTATGGCCGGAAACGTTAACTGATCATTTCCACGGATGCGGCCCGACCTGCTGAGTACCTCCAGCGTGTTGTGAATGGTGCGATGAATGTGCTGAGCTGTGTATATCACAATGCAAGAAGCATCGTAGGAAAGCCAGATGAGCTCAGGACAGGGAATTATGATATTGTAGCCATAATTAGGACTTGGTTGCACCCAACGTCTGAGGGATTTAGAGGAACAAATTTGTAGAGAGATCGCAGACCATGCCAAGAAACAAAGGTTGATTCAGTAAGTGATTTTAACTTTCCATATATTGACTGGGACTCCCATACTGTAAAAGGACTAGATGGGTTAGAGTTTGTCAAATGTGCCCTTAATCAGTAAGTAGAATTCCCGACGTAGAAGTGTGCAATAAGCTGTTAGGGAATGATCCAGGGCTGGTGACAGAATTTAGTGATCATCATGCCATGAGATTCAAAGTAAATATGGAAAAAGGAAGGTCTGGACCAGGGGTTGAGATTCTAAATTGGAGAAAGGTCAATTTTGATGGTATCAGAAAGGATCTGACAAGTGTGGTTTGGGACAGGCTGTTTTCTGGCAAAGGAGTACTTGGTAAGTGGGAGGCCTTCAGAAGTGAAATTTTGAAGGTATCTAGTTTGTACATGTCTGCCAAAATAAAAGTTGAAAGGTAACTGGTGCTGGGAACCTTGGTTTTCAAGCGATATTGAGGTCCCGAATATTTTGTCCCTCTGAATGCCTCAGACTGTTGGGTGCTACCAAGACTCATTAATGACTACAATATCATAATTCCACCCCAAGCTCATCCAACTTTTTTTTAGTCGTCTTCTGTGGGTTTCTAAAAGCTTCCCAATCGTCTTTGCTCTTTTGTTTACCCTCTCTTTGGCTCTTATGTTGGCTTTGGCTTCTCATTTCAGCCACGGTTGTGTCCTCCTGCCTTTCCAATGTTTCCACATCTTTCGGATGTATCGATCACTCAGCTCCCGAATTGCTCCCAGAAACTCCAGCCATTGCTGCTCCATTGTCACTCCTACCTTTTCCCTTCCAGACAAGTTTGGCCAGCTTCTCTGTCATAGAAACATGGAGAAGTTCAGTACACAAACAGGCTATTTGGTCCATCTGGTCAATGCTGAAAAATCATTCAAGCTGTCTAATGCAACTACCTGTACTGGGACCATCGTCCTCCAGACCCCTACCATCCAGGCTCCCATCCAAACTTCTTTTAAATGGTGAAACTGAGCTCATATTCACCACTTGTGCTGGCATCTCATTCTGCACTCTCACAACCATTTCAGTAAAGAGCTTTTCCAAATGTTCCTGTTTAATTATCAACTTCCCCACTTACCCCTGACCTCTGGTTGTAGTCTCACCCAACCTCGGTGGAAAAAGCTGCTTGCATTTGCCCTATCTATACCCTCATAATTTTGTATACTTCTAACAAATCCTCAAAGCAATGTATAATTTCTTTCTTTATGTTTAGAGCCTTTCTTAGATGTGTAAGATGATAAAGGGCATTGATCATGTAGATAGCCAGAGGTTTTTTCCCAGGGCTGAAATGGCTAACATGAGGGGGTATAGTTTTACAGTGCTTTGAATCAGATACCGAGGGGATGACAGGGGTAAGTTTTTTTACAGAGAGTGGTGGGTGCGTGGAATGCACTGCCGGCTACTTGTGTGAGTATTTCAGTTACTGTGGGGCCAGGAACCCATGCAGCTCAGTGGGAACAGGGAATAATACCAATGGGGAGAGTCAGACTGAGCCAGGTCACAGATTGGAGACGGCAGAAATGCCCCATTCTGATAGAGACAGGAAGAGCATCAGAGAATTTGCTGGTCACTCCAGATACCAGCTCTGTGCCCAGTTAGAAGATGATTTCTCTCTCCAACCTGGATTGAACCTCACTGTAACAGTGTGATGCCAGATCACACCTTGGCAACTCAAGTGATCTCATCTGAAATGTTGTCCGACACCCATTGATGGATTTTGTAAATCTTTTTACAGGTTAAAAATGACGAGGAATTTATCTACGGGAATCTTGAACACAACACACCAGTTTTGCTGTTCTTGTCCAGATATTTAAGAAGTAGAGCAAGCGAATCACTTGATCGTCCCGCCCGCTCAGACTGTGGGGAGGGATTCACTCAGTCATTTCAACTGAAGATATATCAGCAAGTTCACACCGGACAAGGCCATTCATTTGTTCTGTGGGTGAGAAGGCATTCAGTTGCTCATCCCACCTGTGGACACATCAGTCAGTTCATCCTGGGCAGAGGCTGGTCATCTGCTGAATTTGTGGGGGAGGATGCATTCAGTCATCTGACCTAATGGCTCACCAGCGAGTTCACACCAGGGAGCAGCCGTTCACCTGCTCAGACTGTGGGAAGGGATTCACTTGCTCAACCAAACTGAAGGTACATCACAGAGTTCACACTGGGGAGAGGCCGTTCACCTGCTCAGACTGCGGGAAGCGATTCAGCATATCATCTCACCTTCTGATTCACCAGGCAGTTCACACTGAAGTGAGGGATTTCATCTGCTCAGTCTGCGGGAAGAGATTCTCTCAGTCATCCAACCTACAGAGACACCAGCGAGTTCACACTGGGGAGAAGCCATTCACCTGCTCAGACTGTGGAAAGGGATTCACGCGGTCATCCCACCTGCAGAGTCACCAGCGAGTTCACACTGGGGAGGGGCTGTTCACCTGCTCAGACTGTGGGAAGGCATTCACTCAGGCATCTCACCTACGGAGACACCAGTCAGTTCACAATGGAGAGAGGCCATTCACCTGCTCAGTCTGTGGGAAGACATTCACTCAGTTATCCAACCTACAGACACACCAGCGAATTCACACTGGGGAGAAGCCGTTCACCTGCTCAGACTGTGGGAAGGGATTCACACAGTTAGCTAACCTACAAACACACCAGTCAGTTCACACTGGGAAGAGGCCGTTCACCTGCTCAGACTGTGGGAAGGGATTCACCACATCGTCTCACCTACTGAGTCACCAGTCAGTTCACACTGCAGTGAGGGATTTCACCTGCCTAGACTGTGGGAAGAGATTCTCTCAGTCATCCAACCTACAGACACACAAGCGAGTTCACACTGGGGAGAAGCCGTTCACCTGCTCAGACTGTGGAAAGGGATTCACTCGATCATACAGAGTCACCAGCGAGTTCACACTGGGGAGTGACTGTTCACCTGCTCAAACTGTGGGAAGGGATTCTCTGTCATCTGATCTTTTGGCACACCAGCGAGTTCACACTGGGGAGAGGCCATTCACTTGCTGTGAATGTGGGAAGGCATTCACACGATCATTTCATCCACTGAAACACCAGTGAGTTCACACTGGTTAAAGGCTGATCACCTGCTCACACTTTGGGAAGAGATTCTCTCAGCCATCTTCACCAAGGGTGCATCATTGAGTTCACACTGGGGGGAGGCCGTTCTTCTGCTGTGAATGTGGGAAGGGATTCACTCAGTCATCTAACCTTGTGACACACTAGCAAGTTCACACTGGGGAGAATGTTTCAATAAGCTGCCTGCTGGATATTTGTCCATTACCATTGCTGAATGCAATTTCAACAGTGACTGTCGGTGCTGAACTCTGCAATTATTGCTGCTGCTCACCACACCCAGTTCTGCACCCTGGTCACTGGGCATGGGAGGAGCTTATTCTGCTGCATATTCACCTTTAATGGGACTGGAGATTAATATTCTGGATCTGAGACAAATAAATCAGTTCTATTTTAAACGCTGTCTTCATTACTTAGTGAATTTATAACACACCTTGTACAGTAGAGAGTCAACTCAGGCTGGCTGGACACTGCCAGTGATTCTGTTCTACAACAGTCCTTTTAAATCCTCCCCTGTTGTTCCCCTTTTGCTCTCCCTGTGGGATGGGTTCCAATCACCACTCTGCGGGTGAAGAGGTTTCCCTTGAATTTTCTGCAGACTAAAGAAGTCGAGCTGATTGCAGTTCTGTCTGAGATGTTCTTCACCCCTGAAATCTCTGGGCTGAGTTAACCTCCTTATTCAGGGCTCATTTCCACATTATGGGTCATTTTTCCTGCTTCTAAAGGGTTGTTAGAAAACACCACTGTCCTCTGAAGACTGAAAGCAGGATGGGAAACCATTAGTTGGATGCTCAATGAAGCAGGGTCAGAAACCAGAGGCGGGTCTGCACAGGGCAGAGTTTGGGGCTCTGAACGATGGTCAGGGTAAGAATGTATGATGAGGAGAAGGGAATCAGCAACGGGGTGGGGCAACGAATGACAGAGTAGCAACATTTGGAAGCTGATTGACAGGGAAAATAATTCGGTTGACTGATGACACAAACAACGCCTGTGGTGAGGTGCTCCATTGATCGAGGAACATGTGTGTGTTGGGAATGGTTATATCTATTGAGGGAGTTGTTCCTGCTTGTTTATTCTGTAATATTATATCCAGATGTTTATATTTTAGATTATCCTATCTGTAATAATGTATTGATTATCATATAAATTGTGAGATTCTGTCCTGAACTGGATCAGGCTGGAACTTATGGTGCCTTAATGAAGTTATGGTGGTCATTCATGAGTTTGTATTTTAAAGCAAGATTTTGGTGAATGATATTTGCCACTTCATTGTGCCTTCATATGTAATCAGATTGAGTTAAACTGCTTTAGGATCCCGGAATGTGTTGGATTGTGTCTGGTTTCTCGGCATTTGCTGCATTTATTGCCTTGTTTGTTTGTATTGTATGTGTTTTTGATTTTGTTTCTCTTTTTGTGAACCCCCTTGTGCTGTATTTCTGCAAGGAACCCCTCTGTTTCTGGGAAGAGGTTTCCAACTCTAGTCAGGTGCTCGATGCTTCCCTGTCACCATCTCGTCTGCTCAGATCGTTGGGATGTCTCCCATGGAGGGTCATACTCTGGTTAATGTTTTCTTCCATAATGATGATTTATTTTTCTCAGTTTGCCTCTCATTTAAGTTTTCTGGTCTGTATTTCTTATCATGATTGCAGATACACACATGGAGTGCTGAATCCTGTTCAGTTTATATACTTAGAAGTTTTATCTGACAGTTGTGATTTTTTTTTTCATGTGTGTTATTCCTCTTCCTCCTTCTGTCCAAGGTTATTTTAATCTAAATGGGTTTGAGTGTAAATAGTCTTTTCTAAAGTTGTCATTTCAGTTCTTATTTATCTTTGTAAATTTTACTGATTGAAATAGGACAAAATATTTTCATTAAAAAAGTCAATGTCTGTATTCATGAGAATGTTTATTGCTTTTGTTGTATTTAACTATTGGGCTCTGTTTGGTAGGTTTTTTAAAGCCTTGAACTAAATTTTGTCAAAGGTTTTCCCTATTTCACACTACTTTCTATTGTCTTTGCTTGTTGATATTTCAGATACGTGTGTATCAAGAGTCCCGATGAAGGGTCTTGGCCCAAAATGCTGATTTCCATCCATAGATGCTGCCTGAGCTCCTCCAGCACTTTGTGTTTAGTTCAGAAACAAAGGTTCTGAACTTAAAGAGGGGTAACTTTGAAGGTATGAGACGTGAATTAGCTAAGATAGACTAGCAAATGACACTTAAAGGATTGACGGTGGATATGCAATGGCAAGCATTTAAAGGTTGCATGGATGAACTACAACAATTGTTCATCCCAGTTTGGCAAAAGAATAAATCAAGGAAGGTAGTGCACCCGTGGCTGACAAGAGAAATTAGGGATAGTATCAATTCCAAAGAAGAAGCATACAAATTAGCCAGAGAAAGTGGCTCACCTGAGGACTGGGAGAAATTCAGAGTTCAGCAGAGGAGGACAAATGGCTTAATTAGGAAGGGGAAAAAAGGACATAAATAATCTTCCAGAAATAGTAGGGGACAGAGGGTCCAGTGAGATGGAGGAACTGAGCGAAATACATGTTAGTAGGGAAGTGGTGTTAGGTAAATTGAAGGGATTGAAGGCAGATAAATCTCCAGGGCCAGATGGTCTGCATCCTAGAGTGCTTAAGGAAGTAGCCCAAGAAATAGTGGATGCATTAGTGATAATTTTTCAAAACTCGTTAGATTCTGGACTAGTTCCTGAGGATTGGAGGGTGGCTAATGTAACCCCACGTTTTATAAAAGGAGGGAGAGAGAAACCGGGGAATTATAGACCGGTTAGCCTAACGTCGGTGGTGGGAAAACTGCTGGAGTCAGTTATCAAGGATAACAGCACATTTGGAAAGCGGTGAAATGATCGGACAAAGTCAGCATGGATTTGTGAAAGGAAAATCATGTCTGACGAATCTCATTGAATTTTTTGAGGATGTAACTAGTAGAGTGGATAGGGGAGAACCAGTGGATGTGGTATATTTGGATTTTCAAAAGGCTTTTGACAAGGTCCCACACAGGAGATTAGTGTGCAAACTTAAAGCACACGGTATTGGGGGTAAGGTATTGATGTGGGTGGAGAATTGGTTAGCAGACAGGAAGCAAAGAGTGGGAATAAACGGGACCTTTTCAGAATGGCAGGCTGTGACCAGTGGGGTACCGCAAGGCTCAGTGCTGGGACCCCAGTTGTTTACAATATATATTAATGACTTGGATGAGGGAATTAAATGCAGCATCTCCAAGTTTGCGGATGACACGAAGCTGGGTGGCAGTGTTAGCTGTGAGGAGGATGCTAAGGGGATGCAGGGTGACTTGGATAGGTTGGGTGAGTGGGCAAATTCATGGCAGATGCAATTTAATGTGGATAAATGTGAAGTTATCCACTTTGGTGGCAAAAATAGGAAAACAGATTATTATCTGAATGGTGGCCGATTAGGAAAAGGGGAGGTGCAACGGGACCTGGGTGTCATTATACACCAGTCATTGAAAGTGGGCATGCAGGTACAGCAGGCGGTGAAAAAGGCGAATGGTATGCTGGCATTTATAGCGAGAGGATTCGAGTACGGGAGCAGGGAGGTACTACTGCAGTTGTACAAGGCCTTGGTGAGACCACACCTGGAGTATTGTGTGCAGTTTTGGTCCCCTAATCTGAGGAAAGACATCCTTGCCATAGAGGGAGTACAAAGAAGGTTCACCAGATTGATTCCTGGGATGGCAGGACTTTCATATGAAGAAAGACTGGATGAACTGGGCTTGTACTCGTTGGAATTTAGAAGATTGAGGGGGGATCTGATTGAAACGTATAAAATCCTAAAGGGATTGGACAGGCTGGATGCAGGAAGATTGTTCCCGATGTTGGGGAAGTCCAGAACGAGGGGCCACAGTTTGAGGATAGAGGGGAAGCCTTTTAGGACCGAGATTAGGAAAAACTTCTTCACACAGAGAGTGGTGAATCTGTGGAATTCTCTGCCACAGGAAACAGTTGAGGCCAGTTCATTGGATATATTTAAGAGGGAGTTAGATATGGCCCTTGTGGCTACGGGGGTTAGGGGGTATGGAGGGAAGGCTGGGGCGGGGTTCTGAGTTGGATGATCAGCCATGATCATAATAAATGGCGGTGCAGGCTCGAAGGGCCGAATGGCCTACTCCTGCACCTATTTTCTATGTTTCTCTAGATTTCTCGAATCTGCAGGTCCTCTTGTTTCCCAGATACTTTTGTTTCTTGAAAGACCAAGCCAAGAACAAGCTGGTAGTGGGGTTGTGTGGCTCTGTTGGTAAAATATTAAATAAAATCATTGGAAAGAGGTGGCATAGGGTTGGAAGGTGTAGAATTAAGGAACAGCAAATGTAAAAAACAAAAAAATCCCTGATGGGAATTGTAGAGACCTCCAAACTGAAGTAAGTATGTAGTCCACAAATGACAATGGGAGATAGAAAATGCATCCCAAAAGGGCAATGCAGAGGAGATGTACAAGGATGTTGCCTGGATTGGGGAGCATGCCTTATGAGAGTTGGTTGAGTGAACTCGGCCTTTTCTCTTTGGAGTGACGGAGGATGAGAGGTGACCTGATAGAGGTGTATAAGAAGAGGAGAGGCATTGGTTGTGTGGACAGACAGGTTTTTTCCCCAGAGCTGAAATGGCTAACACAAGAGGGCACTGTTTTAGGGTGCATGGGTGTAGGTACAGAGGAGATATAAAGGGTAAATTTTTTATGCAGTGAGTAGTGAGTGCGTGGAATGGGCTGCCAGAGACAGTGTTGAGGTGGAAACGATGGGGTCTTTTAAGAGTCTCCTGGATAGGTACATGGAGCTTAGAAAAATAGAGGAGTATGGGTAAGCCTAGGTAGTTCTAGGGTAAGGAAATGTTTGGCACAGCTTTGTGGACCAAGGGGCCTGTTCTGTGTTGTAGGTTTTCTGTATCTCTAAGGTGCTGCATGTGAGGTTGCTTAACAAGATCACAGCGCATGGAATTACAGGAAAGGTGCTTGTATGGGTCGAAGCTTGGCTGACTGACCAGGGAGAAAGAGTCAGAATAATGTGGCAATTCTGTTTTGCTGTCACTAACTAATGGTGTTCCATGGGGGTCAGTATTGAGACTGCATCTTTTCATGTTAAATCTGAATGATATGGATGACGGAATTGATACCTTGGTGACGAACTTTGCAGTTGATACAAAGATAGGTACAGGGCAGGTAGTTTAGAGCAAAGTGGGAGTCTGCAGATGGACTTCGATAGGTTTGGATAACAGGCAACTAAGTAGTAGATGAAATACAGTGTATGCAAATATATGCTCACGTACAATTGGTAGGAGGAATAAGGGCGTTGGAAAAAAAAATAAATGGGAGAAAATTCAAAAATCTGAGGTGCATAGGTACTTGGGAGTCCTTGAGCAGGAGTCCGGAAAGGTTTGCTTGCAGATTGAGTTGATAAAAGATGAAAACGGTAATGTTAACATATAAGAGCAAGGATGTGACACTGTAGCTTTATAACACATCGGTCAGTTCGCTGTTGGTGTATTGTGAGCAGTTTCCGACCTCCTGTCTGAGAAAAAGATGTGCTCGTATTGGAGCGGGTCTGGAGAAGGTTCATGAAGGTTCTAGGAATGAAAGGGTTAACTTAGGATCGTTAGACGGCTTTGACCCTGTACTCACTGGTCCAGAAGAAAGAGAGGGGATCTCATTGAAACCTATCAAATATTGAAAGGCCTGGACAGAGTGGCTATGAAGAAGATGCACCCTACGCTGTGTGAGTCTGGGACCAGAGGCCACGGCCTCAATGTATAGAGCATCCACTGAGAGCAGAGATGAGGAGGAATTTCTGTAGTCAGGGAGTGGTAAATCTTTGGAATTCATTGCCACAGATGGAGCAGAGGCCAAGTCAGTGAGTGTATTTTAAATGGATGTTGAAAGATTATGGGGAGAAGGCAGGAGAATGGGGTTGAGAGAGATAATCAATTGGACACGAAGGAATGGTGGAACAGACTCGATTGGCTGAGCAGCCTCTGTCTCACATCTCATGGCTCATGGACTGAAGAGGCTAGTGCGGTTGCATTAGGGTTAAGGTATCGTGAGGGTATCCACGCCTGGATTATTTCCTATTGATGCTGCCTGGCCTGCTGCGTTCCACCAGAATTTTCTGTGTGTCGCTTGAATTTCCAGCATCTGCAGATTTTCTCGTGTTTACACCCTGGATTATTGTATTCAGTTTTGGTGGTTCTGCTGTAGGAGAGAGGACGTCAAGCTGGAATGAGTGCAGGAGAGATTTACGAGAATGGTGCCGGTACTCGAGGGACTGAGTTCTGGAGAGAGGCTGGGCAGGTTGGGACTTCACACCTTGAAGTGCAGGAGATTGAGGCTGACATGATGCAAGTGTTCCAAACCCTGAGTGTCCAGAACTGGGGAACGTGCGCAGTCCTTTTCCCCACTTTTGTGGAACCAACAACCAGACGGCACTGGTTCAAGGTGAGAGAGGATTGATTTAATAGGGATGCCAGGGGAAAATTATTAATCCGCTCTCCCTTCCGGTTCATCGTTTAACTAACTCGATGAGTCCACTCTCAGGTTAAAGGAGCAACACCTCATATTACATCCGGGTAGTCTACAACCCGATGGCATGAACATCGATATCTTTAACTTCTACCTCTTCCTTTTCCTTTCATCAACACACACACCCGTCTCCTCCATTCTGTCTCCCCACTTCTCTCTTCTCCACTGTGGACCGTCTCCCTCTGGTTCCTCTTTTACTTCCTCTTTTCCCCATGGTCCGCTCTCCTATCCTATCAAATTCCTTCTTTTCAGTCCTTTGCATTTTCCACCTCCCACCTCTCAGCGTCTCACTTCATCTCCCACCTCCCCCACCCACTCACCTTCACTCTTACCTGGCTTCACCTACCATCTACCAGCTTGGACTCTTCCACTCCCCGCATCATCTTGTTCCAGCTTCTCCCCACTTCCAGTCCTGATGAAGGGTCTCGGCAGGAAATCTCTGTTTTGCTTTATCCCCCTCTATAGAAGCTACCTGACCTCCTGACTTCCTCCAACATCTTGTGTTTCTTACTCTGCATCTCCAACACCTGCAGAATCTCATCGAGACAGAGTGCAGAATGCAGAGAGTACATTGGGTCTCACTAATGTCGAGGAGGACACACGTGGAAAACTGGAAACAGTAGATGACCCCTGTTTGGGACCCTGTCTAGTGGTGAGGAGAGTGGTTTGGGGCAGGTCTAGAACTTCATCCACTTGCAGAGTTGGCTTCCAGCCCCCTACACCCCTCCTTATTGCTGTAAACCTCTCTCTTTTCTGGACAGCACTTCCACTTGGTGGTGATTTGCCACAATAACAGGAGCCCCTGATTTGTGGACTCTGTTGTCACCGGGTGGTGCTCTGCCGCAGTAACGCTGAGAGACAGAAATGTGACGCTGCAGACTGCTGAAATGTTTATTCAAGATTCAAGGTTGTTTAATTCCATTTCCAACAGACAAGTGTAAATGAGATCGAAATAGTTATTACTCCGGCTCCAAAGCAACACAAAAACACAATAGTAAAAACATATATCCACAGCTTATGTACTGTGCACGGATTGATCATATGATACTCTATGAAGATGCTTCATAAATACCCTATCGTTTGTGAATATGTTCTAAATTTCAGGGCCAAATCATCTCACCTCTGCTGGTAAATCATCCCATGTAATACACTGGTAAAACTGCACTGCTGGCTCCATAGCTACTCTAAGATTTCTTTCTGCTTGGGGATTAAAACTGTGCATAGAATTCCAGATGTGGCCTCACTAACACCCTGTGCAATAGTAGCTACACAGGCCCGTTACATAATCTCCACTCCCTGTGCGGTGAAGGCCAAAATACAATCTGCCTTTTGAATTACTTGATGCAGAACCAGAACGTCGTCATTAGATTTCCTTCCTTTGCTTCTGTGTTATCAGCAGATTTGGACATTTCCCATCTCGTTCCCTCCTCCAGGCAATTAAGCAGTGAATATGTTTACTGAACATACAAACATGTACCAGAGCCTGTCTGCAGGGTTAGTACTTTGCTCTGGGTGTAAGATGTGGGAATTCCGGGAATCTTCCCGTCTCCCAGACGGCCATATCGGCGCCCGGTGTGCTGAGATGCAGCTGATGAGAGAACGTGTTAGGGATCTGGAACTGCGGCTTGATGATCTACAGCTTATAATGGAACGTGAGCAGGAGATCGATAAGTGGGTGACTGTCAGGGAAGGGATGGGAAGAGCTCAGATAGCAGAGAGCACCCCTGTGGCCATCCCCCTCAGTAATTGTTATCTCGTTTTAGATGCTGTTGAGGGGGATGACCTGACAGAGGACGACCACGGCGATGCGGTCTCTAGCATTGGGTCTGGTTCCGTGGAGCAGAAGGGAAAAAGGAAGATGATCTCTGTTTTAAGTCATCATAACCTGAATCCCAACTTTGGCTATCATGGGTATCAGAATCATGCTGCACAGAACCGTCTGCATTGGCAGACTTTTTAGCTGTACTTCGAGTTACTGTGCAGGAAGGATAAATGTTAAAATCCATCTGTGGGTCGTCAGTGGTTGGCTTAGTTGTCAACTGAACTGCAGGAACAACCTTACCATCTGCCAGGTCATTCCCTATCAGCAAAGTAACATCTTCCACCGGTAAACTGGAGCATAATCCGATCTTAACAGGTCCTGAAACCAACCCTGACTGTAAAGTTACCTTGTGCAATGGAAAAGATACAATGCTGCCCCCAATGCCTTTAATAAGATTTACCTCACCAATGTCAGTCTCATCACCAAACTTTAGAATACTGTCTAATATAAGTGACTGAGAAGCCCTAGTATCTCAAAGAATTTTCACTGGTACCGGGGTTGACCCTTCCATTACTAATATAAACCCATCTGACATAAAATGATCGAATCCCTTCTTAACTCATTCAGACCTCTCAGTCCTTAACTGAGCCTCAACAGAATGTTCAGAACCCTGTGGGTTTATAGGTGCTTCAACATACTGATCACAGGCATGTGGGACTGCCTCCTTTTCCTTTTTCTTCTTCAGGACAGGACAATTAGCCATCATATGACCAGCTTTCTTACAATAGTAACAAGAAAGACCAGAATATTTCTCCTTCAACTGCTTCCCTTCATCCTCACTCTTGTCACTAAACCCAACTTCAATTTCTGGTTTACCCTGGTTATCCCTGCTACTCCTTTGGAAGCTCTTATTCTGGGTAAACTTAACCTTATGAGTTAAAGCAAACACATCTGCTAATCTAGCAGACTCCTGCAAAGTGGCAGCATCCTTTTCATTTAAATACGTCTTTATGTCATCAGGGATGCACCTCCTGAATTCTTCAGTTAAAACCAAATCTTTCAAGCTGTTAAAATCATCATTAACATTTTTATATGTGCACCAGCGGTCAAAACACACAAACTTCTCATAAGCAAATCCATATAAGTCTGGTTCACAGATTTCCTCAAATTTCTAAACTTTTGCCTGTATGCTTCTGGGACCAACTCATAAGCACTGAGCACAGCCTGTTACACTATGTCATAATCAGCTGCTTCAACAACAGTCAAAGCAGAATAGGCTCGCTGAGCCTTCCCCTTAATTACACTTTGTAAGAGAATGGGCCAACCCTCTTTTTGCCACTTTAAACTCAGAGCAACCTTCTCAAAATGCTGAAAGTATTTATCAACCTCTGCCTCATCAAATGGAGGTAGCAATTTAACTTTCCGACTGGCCTCAAACTTATCCCCAGAGTCTAACGCGAGACCCTTTTGCTGCAATCTCTCTATCTTTTCCAGCTCGAACAGCCTCTGTCTTTCTGCTTCTTCCCTGTTTTTCTGCCTCTTCTCTCTGTTTTACTGCCTCTCTAGCCTCAACCTGCCTCTGCCGTTCCACAGCCTCCATCTTTAATTTTTCTAACTTGTACGGGAGCCCAAGCTCACTAGGTTTACTTTCAGGAAACACCTCCAACTCCTCCACTTTAAACACACCCTCATATACATAATGTTCAGCTATTATCCTCTGCATCTGTGACCTCCTCATTGTCGATTTCACCTTCACAAGTTTTAACCTTTCAGCAATACTCAAAACGCAATCCTTCTGGTGTCCTTTAGTGCCTCAGAGGTTGGCGCTTCCAGACATCTATCAACATCCATTGCTTCTGCCACACAAATAAATCAAAAGGGATTTCACCAATGAAGTTGGTTAGTAATCTATACACCCCCAAATCTGTTCATATCCAGGATGCAGGCCCCAATTTTTTTATGAACCATAACGCTCTAGAAACGAACCAGCAGCAATAAACTACACCTGGAGTCTGGTTTTGATGTTAAATCCACTATCTTTATTAGCATCTACTAACAATATAGTATTTTAAGCAAGATAAACAGAAGTTAACAGTGTTATGCGTACGTGTGTGTAAATATAACTCCCAAACTATTGAACTCGGGGGAAACAAAGCTTGGAGTCTTGAGATGGTGAACTATGAAAGTTCAGTTCAACCACAGAGCAGTTGAGGAGAGAGAGATATTTGTAATCCAGGGTAAATGTCGAGAGAAGGCAATAACGTGAATTCAAGTTTCCATGGTGGTAAAACGAGAGAACAGTCGCTGCAGATTTTATCCGTCATCGTTCCAAATCCATTTACGAATTATCACAGGAAGTGACTTGTCACAAGGGGTATCGTCTTCAAGTGAATTACCACACCACACCCAGGCAAGTGTTAACACATAGGTGGTCTTCATAGGATACCCCAAATCCGATCCACTCCTATGGATCAAATGAGGTGACAACCACACATTTGATGTTTGCTGAATCGATAATTAACCCACCCTTGTGGGCAGAGGAAAGTTCTAAACAGTGACCCTTGGCCACCAGTTCCCTTGTTTCGAACCTTCCATTTTTCCTCCTTCATCTCCATCTGACTCTGAGTATCTGTGTCCTCGGTTAAAACAAGCAGCGAGCGATGTAAACAAGCTGCAAGTCAGACTGATTTCCATTCTTAATCTCTCTCTCTCTCTTAAAATGACAGTCCACAGAAAATGAAACCTAGGGATTCATAACAATGGCCCAGTGTGAACTGACTGGTGTGCCAGTAGGTGGGATGACTGAGTGAATCTCTTCCCACAGTCTGAGCAGGTGAACGGCCTCTCCCCAGTGTGAACTCGCTGATGACTCTGTAGGTTGGATGAGTGAGTGAATCTCTTCCCACATTCTGAGCAAGTGAACGGCCTCTCCCCAGTGCGAACTGACTGGTGTGCCAGTAGGTGGGATGACCGGGTGAATCTCTTACCACATTCTGTTCAGGTGAATGGCTTCTCCCCAGTGTGAACTCGCTGGTGTTTCTGCAGGGTGGACGAATCAGTGAACCTCTTCCCACAGACTGAGCAGTTGAACGGCTTCTCCCCAGTGTGAACTCGCTGATGTCTCTGTAGGTCGGATGACTGAGTGAATCTCTTCCCACATTCTGAGCAGGTGAACGGCCTCTCCCCAGTGTGAACTCGCTGGTGTTTCTGTAGGGTGGACAAATTAGTGAATCTCTTCCCACAGACTGAGCAGGAGAATGGCCTCTCCCGCGTGTGAGCTGACTGGTGTGCCAGCAGTCCGGATGACCTAGTGAATCTCTTCCCACATTCTGAGCAGGTGAACGGCTTCTCCCCAGTGTGAACTCGCTGATGACTGTGTAGGTTGGATGAGTAAGTGAATCTCTTCCCACATTCGGAGCAGGTGAACGGCTTCTCCCCAGTGTGAACTCGCTGGTGACTCTGTAGGTGGGATGAATCAGTGAATCTCTTCCCACATTCGGAGCAGGTGAACGGCTTCTCCCCAGTGTGAATTCGCTGATGACTCTGCAGATCGGATGACTGAGTGAATCTCTTCCCACAGACTGAGCAGGTGAACGGCTTCTCCCCAGTGTGAACTCGCTGATGTCTCTGTAGATCGGATGACCG
Organism: Mobula birostris; assembly: GCF_030028105.1. Classification (NCBI taxonomy): domain Eukaryota; kingdom Metazoa; phylum Chordata; class Chondrichthyes; order Myliobatiformes; family Myliobatidae; genus Mobula; species Mobula birostris. The sequence goes on from NW_027274639.1 coordinate 49,472, forward strand.
AGTGAATCTCTTCCCACATTCTGAGCAGGTGAATGGCTTCTCCCCAGTGTGAACTTGCTGATGTCTCTGTAGGGTGGACGAATCAGTGAATCTCTTCCCACATTCTGAGCAGGCGAACGGCTTCTCCCCCGTGTGAACTCGCTGATGACTCTGTAGGCAGGATGACCAAGTGAATCTCTTCCCACATTCTGAGCAGGTGAACGGCCTCTGCCCCGTGTGAACTGACTGGTGTGCCAGTAGTCTGGATGACCTAGTGAATCTCTTCCCACATTCTAAGCAGGGGAACGGCTTCTCCCCAGTGTGAACTTGCTGATGTCTCTGTAGGGTGAATGACTGAGTGAATCCCTTCCCACAGACTGAGCAGGTGAACGGCTTCTCCCCAGTGTGAACTCGCTGGTGACTCTGTAGGTGGGATGAATCAGTGAATCTCATGCCACATTCTGAGCAGGTGAACGGCTTCTCCCCAGAGTGAATTCGCTGGTGTTTCTGTAGGGTGGATGAATCAGTGAATCTCTTCCCACAGAATGAGCAGGTGAACGGCTTCTCCCCAGTGTGAACTCGCTGATGTCTCTGTAGGTCGGATGACTGAGTGAATCTCTTCCCACATTCTGAGCAGGTGAATGGCTTCTCCCCAGTGTGAATTCGCTGATGTCTCTGTAGGATGGATGAATCAGTGTATCTCTTCCCACAGACTGAGCAGGTGAATGGCTTCTCCCCAGTTTGAACTCGCTGGTGAGCCATTAGGTTAGATGACTGAGTGAATCCTTTTTCCTTTCCCAGAAATTCAGCAGATGACCAGCCTCTACCCAATGTGAACTGACTGGTGTGTCCGCAGGTGGGAAGACCGACTGAATCCTTTCTCACACACAGAACAGATGAATGGCCTTGCCCAGTGTGAACTTGCTGATATACCTTCAATTGAGATAACCGAGTGAATCCATTCCCACTATCTGAGCAGGTGAACGGCCTTTCCCTTGGAAAGTTATGGGCATGTCAGTCGGTCAGAAGACTGAGAGAATACCTTCCCACAGTCTGAACAGGAACGATGGTCGATCCCTTGCTCCAGTTCTTAAATATCTTGACAGGGACAGCAAAACTGGCGTGCCTTGTTTGAGATTGCTGGAGGCAAATTCCTTCTCGTTTTTAACCTGTAAAAAGATTTACAAAATCCATCAATTGGTGTAGGACAACATTTCAGATGAGATTACTTGAGTTGCCAAGGTTTGATCTGATATCACACTGTTACAGTGAGGTTCAACCCAAGTTGGACAGAGAAATCATCTTCTGCATGGGCACAGTGCTGGTATCTGGAGTGACCATCAAATTCTCTGATGCTCTTCCTGTCTCTATAAGAATGGGGCATTTCTGCCATCTCCAATCTGTGACCTGGCTCAGTTTGACTCTCTCCATTGGTATTATTCCCTGTTCCTGCTGAGCCCCATGGATGCCTGGCCCCACAGTAACTGAAACACCCTCTCACAAATAGTCTTTCTTGACATGCATCTGGGATTTTCTTTTATGTATTATTAACTTAAAGTGCCACAGTTTTAACGCCATATAAAAAATTCCTGCTGAGATGAATGGTTGGTCCACACAGCTGTTAAAAGGACTTGGAGTGAATTTTTGTATTATTTCAGGTTCTTGTCACAGTCACAGAAAATTACAACACAGAAACAGGCCCTTTGGGCCATCTGGTTTGTGCTGAACTATTTAAACTGCCCACTTCCATACCCCTACCATCCATGTACCTATGCAAACCTCTTAAATGTTGAAATTGAGCTCGCATGCACCACTTGTGCTGGCTGCTCATTCCACACCCGGATGACCGTCTGTGTGAAGAAGTTTCCCCTCATGTGCGCCTAATATCTCACCTTTCACCCTTAACCCATGGCCTCTGGTTGTAGTACCGCCCAATCTCAGTAGAGAAAGCCAGCTTGCATTTACCCTATCTATACCCCTCTATCACAATCAAATCTCCCCTCGGTCTTCTACATTCTAAGGAATAAAGTCTTGACCTGCTCAATCTTTCCTTATAACCCAAGTCCTCCAGACCTGGCAAAATCCTTGTGAATCTTCTCTGAACTCTTTCAACCTCTTTTACATCTTCCTGTAGGTTGGTGACCAAAACCGCACACAATACTCCAAATTAGGCCTCACCAATGTCTTGTACAAAGTCAACAGAACATCCATCTATTGTTGTCAGTACTTTGGTTCAAAAAGGCCAACGTGCCAAAATCTTTCTTTCCATCCCTATCTAACTGTGACACCACTTTCAGTGAAATACAGACCTGTATTCTCAGATGCCTTTCTTCTACAGCAATCCTCAGTGCCCTAACATTCACTGTGTAAGACCTAGGTCCAACCAAAATGCAACACCTCACACTTGTCTCCATTAAATTCCATTTTGCATTTCTTATCCCATTATTCCAGCTGATCCAGATTGCACTGCAAGCCATGATAGTCTTCCTTGCTGTTCACGACACCACTAATCTTGGTGTGATCCACAAATTTGCTGATCCAGTTAACCACACTATCAACCAGATTACTGATATAGATGACACACAATAACAGATACAGCACTGATCCCTGTGGCAAACCACTAGTCACAGGCCTCCAGTCAGAGAGGCAACCATGTACTACCACACTCTGGCTTCTCCCAAAGACAGTGACTCACCCAATTTACTATCTCATCTTGAATGCTGAGTGACTGAACCTTCTTGACCAATCTCCCATATGAGACTTTGCCCAGTGCCTTGCTAAAGTCCATGTAGACAACATCCACTGCCTTGCCTTCAACCACTTTCCTCATAACCTCCTCAAGAGACTCTATAAGATTGGATAGACATGACCTACCGTGCACAAAGCCATGCTGTCTATCCTTTATCAGTCCACACCTATCCAAATACTTACAGTATATATCCGGTTCCTGCACATACATTCCAATAACTTACCCAAAACCTGTTGGGAAACTTTCAGAAACCAAAAGCAGACAACTAAAAAAAAAAGTCAGGTGAGCTCAGGGCATGGAATCATGATACTGTTGTCATTCATGCGTCTTGGTAGCACCCAACAGTCTGAGGCATTTAGAGGAACAAAATATCCTGGCCTCAATATCTCTTGAAAAGCAAGGTTCCCTGCACCTGTAACTTTTCAACTTTTATTTTAGCAGGCATGTATAAACTCTACATCCTCAAAATTTCACTTCTGAAGGCCTCCCACTTACCAAGTACTCCTTTGCCAGAAAGCAGCCTGTTCCAAACCACACTTGTCAGAGCCTTTCTCATACCATCAAAATTGACCTTTCTCCAATTTAGAATCTCAACCCGTGGTGCACACCTCTCGTTTTCCATATTTACTTTGAATCTCATGGCATTATGATCACTAATTTCTGTCACCAGCCCTGGATCATTTCCTAACAGCTTACTGCACACTTCTACGTCAGGAATTCAAATTACAGATTAAGGGCACATTTGACAAACTCTACTCCATCTAGTCCTTTTGCTGTATGGGAGTCCCAGTCAATATATGGAAAGTTAAAATCACTTACTGGAACAACCTTTGCATCTTGGCATGGTGCAATCTCTCTACAAATTTATTCCTCTAAATCCCTCAAACTGTTGGATGCAACCAAGTCCCCACAATGGATACAACTTCATAATTCCCTGTCCTGAGCTCATCTGGCTTTCCTACGATGCTTCTTGCATTGTGATATACACAGCTCAGCACATCATCGCACCATGCTCAACCATTTGATTGCTGACTCTGTCTGAGGTCTGAACAACATCTGACTGATGTCAAGAAAACAAACTCTCCCTCATTGTCACAAAAACAAAGGAGCTGATTATGGACGACAGGAGGAATGGAGACAGGCTAATCCCTATTGACATCAATGGATCTGGGGTTAAGACGGTGAACAGCTTTAAGTTCCTCGGCATAAACATCACCAAGGATCTCACATATAACCATATAACAATTACAGCATGGAAACAGGCCATCTCGGCCCTTCTAGTCCATGCTGAATGCTTACTCTCACCTAGTCCCACCAACCTGCACTCAGCCCATAACCCTCCATTCCTTTCCTGTCCATACAGCTATCCAATTTTACTTTAAATGACAATATCGAGCCTGCCTCTACCACTTCTGCTGGAAGCTCATTCCACACAGCTACCACACTCTACCACTCCCCTCATGTTACCCCTAAACTTCTGCCCCCTAACTCTCAACTCATGTCCTCTTGTTTGAATCTCACCTACTCTCAATGGAAAAAGCCTATACACGTCAACTCTATCTATCCCCCTCATAATTTTAAATACCTCTGTCAAGACCCCCCTCAACCTTCTACGCCCCAAAAAAATAAAGACCCAACTTGTTCAACCTTTCTCTGTAACTAAGGTGCTGAAACCCAGGTAACATTCTAGTAAATCTCTGTATTCTCTCTATTTTGTTGACATCTTTCCGATTATTCGGTGACCAGAACTGTACACAATACTCCAAATTTGGCCTTACCAATGCCTTGTACAATTTTAACATTACATTCCAGCTCCTATACTCAATGCTCTGATTTATGAAGGCCAGCACACCAAAAGCTTTCTTCACCACCCTATCCACATGAGATTCCACCTTCAGGGAATGATGCACCATTACTCCCAGATCCCTCTGTTCTACTGCATTCTTCAATGCCCTACCATTTACCATGTATGTCCTATTTTGATTATCCTACCAAAATGTAGCATCTCACACTCACCAGCATTAAACTCCATTTGCCATCTTTCATGTACATGGTCTGTACATACCGGCTGTGTTGTGAAAAGAGCACAGCAGCACTTCTTTCACCGCAGATAGTTGAAGAAGTTGGGGATGGGGCCCAAAATCCAAAGGTCTTTCTACAGGGACACACAATTGAGAGCATCCTGACTGGCTGCATCACTGCCTGGTATGGGAACTGTACTTCCCTTAATCGCAGGAACCTGCAGAGAGTGGTGCAGACAGCCCAGCGCATCTGTAGATGTGAACTTCCCACTATTCAGGACATTTACAGAGACAGGTGTGTAAAAGGGGCCCAAAGGATATTGGGGACCCAATTCACCACAACCACAAACTGTTCCTGCTGCTCCCATCCAGGAAACGCTACCACAGCAAAGGGACCAACAGGCTCCGGGACATCATCTTCTACCAGGCCATCAGACTGATTAATTCATGCTGATACAATTGTAAACTATGTTATATCGACTGTCCTATGTATAAACTATCTGTTATAAATTACTGTGAATTGCACTTTTAACATTTAGATGGAGATGTAAAGATTTCTACTCCTCATGTATATGAAGGACGTATGTAATAAAGTCAATTCAATTCAATTCACCCTCTCCACTATCTGTTCTGTCATTCTGGCTCCCATTTCCCCTACAACTTATTTTAACCACACCCCCCCTCTCCCCACACTAGCACTAGCGAGCCTTACCACTGGGATATTAGTCCCCTCTTGTTCTGTTCCCCTCACTAACAAATCCCCTATCACCCCTTTGACTTTTCTCTGCCAGGTAATCTCAACAGTTTCTAAAGTGGTCCACCTGTTGTTGTGGGGGATGGCCACAAGAGTACTCTGCAATGGCTATTTAACCTCATTCCCCTTCCTGACTCTCACCCAGTTTCCTGCGTCCTGCACCTTGGGTGTAACTCACCTCTCTTCATGTCATATCTATCACCCCCTCCAACTCCTGGATGATCCAGAATTCATCCATTTCAAGTTCCAACTCCTTAAACTGCAGGGTTACAAGCTGCAGCTGGATGCACATCTTGTACGTCATGGCATCAGGGACACCGGAGCTCTCCCCACCTTCCCACCAATCTCCCCTCAAATTTGTAATGACCAGTGTGCACATAAAGCTTGTATTATGCAATTTTCCCACATGTGCACAGTGAATTTTATATAGAGAGGTATTCATTTTAACAGCTATCAAATCAGTCTATAAGAACTTTGATCTCCTCTGGGTTTGTTTAAGTTCATCTACACTCTCACACAACCTAAGTTGCAGGCCTGTAACAGGTAATGATGGATTTTCTTGCCAGAGCTTTTGCACACAGTCCATGTGTCATTTGCTTGCTAAATGACGCTTAAAAGTCAGATTTCCAAATATCACTCCACTTCTTCCCACTTGCAAATTCTCCAGCAACTTTTGCATCACCACAATACACACAGGTAACACCAGTTTCTGTATTGTACATAAATATTTCCCCTGAACCCTCCCCCAGGTGACTGACGGTGGTGAACTCAGTGATGGCAATGCCAATGAATATGAAGGGAAGGGCAGTAGTCTGTCTCATTGGAGTCTGGCACATTTGTGATGTGAAAGCTACTTGTTGCCCAGGGCAAAAGTGTTTGATATCATTATGTACCCAGAGAGAGTGGGACAAAACATATTCTCACGGGTAGAAAGTCCAGAACAAGAGGGGGTAGAACAAGCAACAGACACAAAATGCTGGGGGAACTCAGCAGGCCAGGCAGCATCTATGGAAAAGAGTACTAATGCTGAGTTCCTCCAGCAATTTGTGTGTGTTGCTCGGATTTCCAGCATCTGCAGATTTTCTCTGGTTTGTGACTGGAGGCAGAACAAAGGTGATTTTCACAACAGCTGATGTAAAAGATTTTGTTCCCTTTCTCCGAGTTCCCGATCCTTGCATTTAGACAGCTGGAGCTCAGCTCTGTCTGAGAGACCCATCGGTTCCCATTCCCTCATCAGCCGGAAGCTCCCCGGGGCCCGTGTACGGATGGTGGGGCTGAGAGAGAGGGAAGAGAGCAGGACTGTCCCGGGATTGCGGGTCACGGAGTCCGGAGTCACAGCAACTACCCGAAGTCGGTGTTGAAAACGCCGCCCGGTGAGACCCCCAACCCGGAGATCCCTTCTCACCTCAACCGATCATCCGGGGCCTTTTGTGCCCCGCGCGCTGGTGAGCTCGAGCTTGGTCGGTTTAACGGCTGGGCTACTGATCACGTGACCAGCTCCTCCCCCACCGCTGTCAACATGGGAGTCACGCGCTGCGCTATTCCCATTGGTGCGAAGCAATGTCAATCACTGCTTCCAACCAATAGCGGAGGCGGACCAGCCGAGAGGGCGTTACCCCCGATGACTCCGTCTCCCGAACTTCCCGTCACGGCGGGACAACCGTCAAAGTAAATGTCCGCTTTCTGATTTATTTCCATTTCCCTCCGAGGGCAGTTGGGGCGTTTGTGAAGCGTCTCCTGCGGCCGGAGTCTGATGTGTCGCTGAGAGGTAGGAGGAGACCGCTCGGCCCGTCGGTTTGATGCCGGTTCCCCGGGGAGGGAGAGGATGAAGACGGTGAGAGAGGGGGCGGACAGGATGTTTGTCCCGGTGGGGACAGGAGGGGCTCATCTGTGGAAATGTCTGAGCCCACGGTGGTGGCGATTCACCACATTGGGGGGCAAACACCGGCAGACTGTTGCCCTGCAAGCGGGGCCAATGGTCCGGGCAAAGTGACAATTATTTGTGTTTTGTTGAGACTGTACCGGGAATATGGTGTAAAATCCCGCTCCCCACACTAACACGGGTCACACAGACCAAAGAACAAACTGCCGGAGGAACTCAGTGGGTCGGGCAGCATCTGTGGAGGGAAATGGACCGTCAACATTTCGGGCCGAGACCCTCCCTCTGGACTGAGAGTGGACGGGAAATAGTCCGAGAAAAGAGGTGAGGGGTGGGGATGGGGCAAGAGCTGGGGAGTGAGAGGTGGATCCAGGTGAGGGGGAGGTGGGAAGGTGGAAATAGTGACGGGGTGGGAGGTGAGTGGTTGGGGCAACACGGGGCTGCAGAAGATGGAAATTAATTCCATGGAGGATTAACAAAGAGATTAGAGAGTATTTGTTATAGAGAGTGCAATGAAGATTCACCAGACTGATCCCTGGAGTAGTGGGTCATCATATGAAGAAAGATCAAATGTGATAACCCTTTCATTTATAGAATCGAGGACTGAGAGGTGAACACATTGAAATGCACAACATCATTACAGGCTGAACCAGGGATCCCAGTTTCTGAAAAAGGGGTGGACTGTCCGGGACTGAGACAAGGGGAAATGTCTCCACTCCGAGGGTGGTGAATGCCTGTAAATCCCCACCACAGAGGGTGGTGAAGACTCAGTGATCGTCCTCACATAAAACAGAGGCCGGCAGATGTGTGGAGACCAAAAGTATCAAGGAAATGAGGATCGGGCAGAAACATGTGGCTGAGATGGGAGAGCAGCCATCATCTTCGAGGAGCTGAATGGCCACCTCCTGCTGTTTCTCACTTGATGTTTCAGTGTTCCTGTCCAGTGAAGTTGGAGGAATGTGAATAGAATTGAGTGTTTACAAACATGGACGGATTTAAATGAAACCTGCACATTTCCGGTTTGGGTCTGAATTGTGTGTTGGACCGGGATGGGAATCGAGCCCGTGACTCTGTGACCTTGGGGTGGAGGGAAAGGGACAGGGACGATTTGGAGGGACGAAGTAAAAATGTATCTGGAGTAAATATGGAATAATGTGGGAAATGTGGCGGATGGGTCTGGCAGCATGTGAGGGGCGAAGAGCAGAGTCACCGGATCAGGTGGGAGACCCTCCACCAGCACATGATCCCGTTTCCTGTTCACGTTTTCCCGCAGATCTGCAGCATCTGCCGGTCACTGCTGGAGTGTACGTGTAACTTCATCTTTCGCCCGTTCAGACAAGGCAGTGAGATCCGGATCTGTCATGTCCTCTCGTTGTGGGTGGACAATGTTTTATTCTGCAATATTTTCAGCATGTTTCCATATAACCACATAACAATTACAGCACAGAAACAGGCCATCTCGGCCCTTCTAGTCCGTGCCGAATGCTTACTCTCACCTCGTCCCAGGCCTCAGACCATAACCACTGGGCCGAGGCCTGGGACTAGGCCTCATTCCACTGTTTTTACCTGCTGAAGGGCAGCCAATGTTTCTGGGTGTCTGACCCATTCATATGAGAACTTAGCCTTTTGTATTTATCTGAGCTTTTCATAAATGTGTACAGTTTAGTTCAGCTTCACTCCAGAATTTCCAAAGCAACAACCCAGTCAGTCAAATAGTTCCACACAATTAAAGTAGTTTACAGTATTACATTTTAATTTTATTTTGTGTTACTTATATAATTTAACTATTTAATATGTATATTCTTATTTTAAATCAAAGGTAAAAATCTATTGTTATGAATTAAATTCTGTTGCTGCTGTAGAGACAACAAATTACATAAGATCAGCCAGTGCTATTAAACCTGATTCTGATAATTGGTCTGGGAGACCCACCACCGGTCACCTGATCCCAGTTACCGCAGATCGTAATGCGAGATTGAAGCCTTTTCTATTTATTGGTGTTCATCAGTTCAGTTAACTTTTCCTCTGTGGTTCCAAAGCAGAAGCTCAGTCTGTCTAATATTTCCACACAATTAAAATGGGGACTTATCATGTACTGAGCTACAGCTGCAGAGAAAGTGCAGTGCAGATAGACATATGGGGCAGGGTCACATCGAGTTACATTGTGAGGTCGAGTCCATTCTATTGGACTGGAGACCATTAATTTGGCTGACAACTGCAGACAAGAAGCTGTCCATGAACCTGGTGGTACGCGCTTTAAGACTTTTGCATCTCTTCCCCGATGGAGGTTTGGGTTTGCAGCAATAATGTCCAAAGTTGTGGGCATCTTTGAGTACAAGGCCTGCTTTCCCGAGGCAGGGGAAGTGTAGGAAGAGTCCATAGAGGGGAGGCTTGTTTCTATGATGTTTCCAGATGAGACCAAAGTTCTCTGCAGTTCCTTGCAGTCATGGGCAGAGCTTTAGCCATACGAAGTTGTGAAGTATCGAGAAGAAGCTCAGAGACCTCGGCCTTCACCCTGCCTTGTGTAGCTGGATCCTGGACTTCCTGTCAGATGGCTGGCAGGTGGTAAGAGAGGGATCCCTCACCTCTGTCTCTTTGACCCTCAGCACACATGCCCCACAGGGTTGAATCCTTGGCCCCCTCCTTTACTCTCTGTGCACCCATGACTTGTGTCGCCACCCACAGCTCCAATCTGTTAATTAAATTTGCTGACGACACTATATTGATTGGCCTAATCCCAAATAATAACTTTCAATTGATCAAATGCTTCCTGACAAGGCTCGGTCCAAACAGACTTTTCACCCTTCTTCAGGAGATTAGCCAGAGGAAGAGCGATATCAGCAAAGTTCTTCCAGAACTTACGATAATATCCAACCATTCCCAGAAACCTTTCAAGAGCCTTCTTACCAGTCTGTCACAAAAACTGTGGGTCAACTGTCTAAGAAAAATAACAAGATGGCTTGAGTGGCAAAAATAGATTGTGGTGCTTTTATTTACAAAGATAGTGGAAAAACAAAAACTTGGATGTCCACATGAAAACAAGAATTTAAAAAAAAAAAAAACTATATTATATATATATATATAAATACACACACACACACACACACACACACACACAGCTTGCAATTGTCACCTGTCTGGTTAACAGCCACCCTCAGACTAAACAGAAAAAAAAACGACCCAAAGCCTTGGTAACCTGAGGCTTATAACTGCTAAGCCAATCTCCCTAGACTAACCAAAAGCTAATTAACTCAATTATCTTCCATTTCACACAATCTAAAACTCTACCACCAGTTCTCACAATAAACACATATACTTCATCACAGGATTCACCATTTCCCGGTTAAATAACTTGTATAAACCCCAAAACTTTACCACAAGATGAGTAATTAGGTAACATAACCCTTGTCCCAGGTAAAGATGGTATCCTCCACCATCGGCACACCTGTGCAGGTTGCTGCTGCCTCTATATAAGACAGCTCTATGCAGCAGCTCTGTTTCAGACCCAGTGACTGTGGAGGAGAGAGACGTCAGATTATCATGACACTTCGGCAAAACACTTATTGGAAAGATGAATATGAATAAATTGACCTGAGATAATAAAGCTGTGACATAGTGTGTTTCTTTTTTTCATACCTGTTACTGCTGGGGATGAGTGTAAAATTGTGACTGTTGATTTATTGTGACATGTGCACTCACCACAATAACAAAGGGGAATAATGTGTGTGGATGACCCTTTGGGTGTTTTACCGAGTGTGCCATGAGACGTCTGTAATCAGTGACGGGCCTTCATCACACAGTCAGAATAGGAACTTCAGAAATTGCCTGAATTTTGCCTGCACAGAAGCCAACTTGCCTTGACCTACAACACAGCCAAGACAGATCACAGTGGCATGGCCAAATTCACTCTTAGCTAAGTCAACTGTAAGGTTGGCCCTGGAAAGCCTGTCAAACAGCTCTTCTACTACAGCTCTTCCCAAGTGTCACTCCCTGTGACTAAGTCATCAATATAGGCATCTGTGTGTCCTAACCCTTGAACTGCAGAATCAATCATTCTCTGGAATGTTCCTGGAGCATATTTCATTCCAAATGGCGAAACATTATATTCATACAACCCAGAAGGTGTCACAAATGCAGAAATTTCTCTACCTCAGTCCGTCAATGGAACACACCAATACCCTTTCAACAGATCAATCTTTGTAAGAAATTACCTTTTCCAACCTTATCAATGCAATCATCCACCCTAGGGATAGGATAGGCATCTGTTTTTGTTACTGCATTTACCTTCCTATAATTAGTGCAAAATCTAACACTACCATCAAGTTTGGGCACAATAACGCAGGGTGAGCTCCACTCTGATGTTGAACGCCTAATAATACCACTTTCAGCATATATTCAATTTCTTGCTCAGCCAATTTACACTTTTCTATATTCATGCGATATGGGTGTTGTTTAATCGGTTTGGCTTGACCCATATATACGTCATGTACTGCAACCGTGGTTTGCTTGGGAACATTGGGAAATAAAACTTTAAACCTCAGAATTAATTCCTTCAGCTGTTGTTGTTGCTTTGGCTGCAGATGAGCCAACTTGTTGTCCACGTTTTTGAGAACAACCGAGTTCATTAGCCTAACTGGGACCATGTTTGGCTTGTGAAAAGTCTCAGACGAGTCAATTGTTTCATTCTCAGGGCTGTCAGATTTATATGTTTGACAACACTCACCGATGGTGCCTGCTTGGCAGAATAAGGCTTTATCATATTGATGTGTACCACCTGTGTTAGTTTACGTCAGTCGTGTGTTTTAATAACATAATTCACATCATTAATTTGAGAGACTATTTCATACAGTCCATTGAATTTCACTTGAAGTAGAATCATCAACATTGGAGATAAGGCAAGCACATTATCCCCCACCTAGTATTTTCTTTTGTTTTGGTCCGCTTAACAAACCAACACTTCACTTTGTTTTGAGAAATCTTTAAGTTTTGTCTCGCTAGACTACAGGCCTGGTAGAGTTTATTTTTGAACTTCAAAACATAGTCTAACAAGTTAACATATACATCCCCATCAATCCACTGTTCCTTTAACAAGGTCAAAGGTCCCCTCACTCTATGACCAAATACAAGTTCAAATGGGCTAAAGCCCAGTGATTCCTGTACCAACTCTCTTAAGCCTGATTTATACTTGTGCGTCAAGTGTACACCATAGGCACTATGTACCCTACGCCGCAGGGTAACGTGCACCTCTTCAAAAAAGTAACTCACGCGTCGCGGCGATGCAGACCGCAACAACTGTGATTGGTTCGCTTGGTAGCATTGCATTTCCGGTTGCTTTTCTCCACCATGTCTGTACACTGATGCAAAATAAATGGTTGGAGACAATGAACCAAATCGTCAAATCTACCTGCCGACATCCAAAAATATTTGAAATGCATTTACTCGTCCATGTCTCTCATGATGAAGCTCAACAGTGTCAGAGAAACCCCACCGCCAACTTGCGTTTTGGTGGTGAAGTGCAGAGCGATGCAGACACAACTACGCATGCTTGCTGCGGCGTAGGGCTACACAAAAATTAAATCAGGCCTATGGTGTAGGATACGGCGTATCCCGAATGCACAAGTATAAATCAGCCTTTACGGTGAACAAAAGCAAATGTATTCCTTCATCCCATTTTTTTCCATTTTCAACACAGTATGTCTTAATCATTGTTTTGACGGTAGAATGAAATCTTTCTAAAGCCCCTTGTGATTCCGGATGGTACGCAGACGATGTAATTTGCTTAGCTCCCAGTTCATAAACTACCTGCTGGAATAATCCATTTGTAAAATTACTTCCTTGATCAGACTGGATTTCTTCATGCAAACCAAATAAAGTAAAAAACTTGTTAAGAGCCTTTGTCACAGTTTTAGCTTTAATATTTCTGAGAGGTATTGCCTCTGGGAATCTGGATGCAGTACACATAATAGTTAGTAAATACTGATTAGTCTTTGGGAATGGGCCAACACAATCCACTATAAATTTGGAACAGGGTTCTTCGAATGCAGGTATAGGCCGGAGTGGGGTCACTGGGGTGACCTGATTAGGTTTACCCACAACTTGACAAGTGTGACAGGATCTGCAAAAGGTCACAACATCTTTCCTCAAATTAGGCCAGAAAAATTCTCTCATAATCCTGTTTACAGTTTTATTCTCTCCAAAATGGCCACCTAAGGGCATAGTGTGGGCCAAAGTTAAAATTTCAGTCCTATAAACTTTAGGAACTACAACTTGGTGAATAATTGTCCATTCCTCACTCGCAGGTATAGCAGGTGGCCTCCACTTCCTCATTAACACTCCATCCTTGAGATAATACCCTACTGACATTTTCTTAATCTCATCATCTGAGAGAAATGTTTCTTATAAAGCTTCAATCTCAGGGTCTCGGTTCTGTTCTGCTATAAACTCCTTCCTAGACAGGGATAAATCTTTCTCATCAGACTTACTACCTGAATCCTGTTGAAACAATGAAGGCTGAAAGGTCCCTGACAAGTCATCATAACCTGAATCCTGGTCAACCTGATTTTGGCTATCAGGGGTATCAGAATCATGCTGCACAGAACTGTCTGCATTGGCATACTTTTTAGCCATACTTCGAGTTACTGCGATAAATGTTAAAATCCATCTGTGGGTCGTCAGTGGTTGGCTTAGTTGTCAACTGCACTGCAGGAACAACATTACCATCTGCCAGGTCATTCCCTGACAGCAAAGTAACATCTTCCACTGGTAAACTGGAGCATAATCCGATCTTAACAGGTCCCAAAACCAACCCTGACTGTAAAGTGACCTTGCGCAATGGCACGGAAACAATGCTGCCCCCAATGCCTTTAATAAGATTTACCTCACCTATGTTAGTCTCATCACCAAACTTTAGAATGCTGTCTGATATAAGTGACTGAGAAGCCCCAGTATCTCGAAGAATTTTCACTGGTACCGGGGTTGACCCTTCCGTTACTAATACAAACCCATCTGACATAAAATGATGGAATCCCTACTTAACTCAGTCAGACCTCTCAGTCCTTAACTGAGCCTCAGCAGAATGTTCAGAACCCTGTCGGTTTACAGGTGCTTCAACATACTGATCACAGGCATGTGGGACTGTCTCCTTTTCCTTTTTCTTCTTCAGGACAGAATAATTAGCCACCATATGACCAGCTTTATTACAATAGTAACAAGGCAGACCAGAATATTTCTCCTTCAACTGCTTCCCTTCATCCTTAGTCTTGTCACTAGTCCCAGCTTTAATTTCTGGTTTACCCTGGTTATCCCTGCTACTCTTTTGGAAGCTCTTATTCTGGGTGAACTTAATGTTATGAGTTAAAGCAAACTTAACTGCTAATCTAGCAGACTCCTGCAAAGTGGCAGCATCCTTTTCATTTAAATACATCTTTATGTCATCAGGGACACACATTTTGAATTCTTCAATTAAAACCAACTCTTTCAAGCTGTTAAAATCATCATTTACATTTTTATATGTGCACCAGCGGTCAAAACACACAAACTTCTCATAAGCAAATTCCATATAAGTCCGGTTCACAGATTTCCTCAAATTTCTAAACTTTTGCCTGTATGCTTCTAGGACAAACTCATAAGCTTTGAGCACAGCCTGTTTCACCATGTCATAATCAGCTGCTTCATCAACTGTCAAAGCAGAATAGGCTTGCTGAGCCTTCCCCTTAATTACACTTTGTAAGAGAATAGGCCAACCCTCTTTTGGCCATTTTAAACCCTGAGCAAACTTCTCAAAATGCTGAAAGTATTTATCAACCTCTGCCTCGTCAAATGGAGGCACCAATTTAACTTCCCGACTGGCCTCAAACTTATCACCAGAGTCTAACGCTAGACCCCTTTGCTGCAATCTCTCTATCTTTTCCAGCTCGAACAGCCTCTGTCTTTCTGCTTCCTCTCTGTTTTTCTGCGTCTTTAGTCTCAACCTGCCTCTGCCTTTCCACAGCCTCTATCTTTATTTTTTCTAACTTGTGCGGGAGCTCTAGCTCACTAGGTTTACTTTCAGGAAACACCTCCAACTCCTGCATTTTAAACACACCCTCAGATACATAATACTCAGCTATTTTCCTCTGCATCTGTGACCTCCTCATTGTCGATTTCACCTTCACAAGTTTTAACCTTTTAGCAATACTCAGCAACTCAATCCTTCTGGTGTCCTCTAACGCCTCAGAGGTTGGCGCTTCCAGACATCTATCAACATCCATTGCTGCTGATTTTCCAGACACAAATAAATCAAAAGGGATTTCTACAATGAAACCGATAACTGATCAATACGCCTCCAAATCTTTTCCTATATCGGATGCAGGCCCAAATTTTGACCCTGTAACACTTTAGAAATGAGTCAGTAGCAATAGACTACACCTAGAGTCTGTTTTTGATGTTAAATCCACTATCTTTATTAGTACCTACTAACAATATAGTAACTTAAGCAAGATAAACAAAAGTTAACAGTGTTATATGTATATATGTGGGTAAATATAACTCCCAAACTACTGAGCTCAGGGGAAACAAGGTTTGGAGTCTTGAGATGGTAAACTATGAAAGTCCAGTTCAACCATAGAATAGTTGAGGAGAGAGAGGTATTTGTAATCCAGGGTAAGTGTGGAGAGAAGTCAATAACGTTGAATTCCACAGCATCCATGGTGGTAAAACGAGGGAACAGTCGCTGTAGATTTTATCCGTCGTCATTCCAAATCCACAAACAAATTATCACCAGAAGGTACTTGTCACAAGAGGTATCGTCTTCAAGTGAATTTCCACACCACACCCAGGCAAGGGTTAACACATAAGTGGTCTTCACAGGATACCCCAAAATAGATCCACTCCTATGGATCAAACGAGATGACAACCACACATTCAACGTATGCTGAATCAATAATTAACCCACCCTTGGGGGCATAGGAAAGTTCGAAACAGTGACCCTTGGCCAGTAGTTCTCTTGTTTTGAACCTTCCATTTTTCCTCCTTCATCTCTGTCTGACTCTGAGTGTCTGTGTCCTCGGTTAAAACTAAACAAGCTGTGAGTGATGTGAACAAGATGCAAGTCAGACTGATTTCCATTCTTAATCTCTCTCTCTCTCTCTCAAGATGACAGTCCACAGCAAATGAAATCTAGGGATTCATCACAATGGCCGTTCCCCATTGTGAACTGACTGGTGTGCCAGTAGGAGGGATGACTGAGTGAATCCTTTCCCACATTCTGAGCAGGTGAACGGCTTCTCCCCAGTGTGAACTCGCTGATGACTGTGTAGGTTGGATGACTGAGTGAATCTTTTCCCACAGACTGAGCAGGTAAACGGCTTCTCCCCAGTGTGAACTCGCTGATGTTTCTGTAGGGTGGATGACTGAGTGAATCTTTTCCCACAGGCTAAGCAGGTGAATGGCTTCTCCCCAGTGTGAACTCGCTGATGATTCTGTAGGGTGGATGAGTGAGTGAATCTCTTCCCACAGACTGAGCAGGTGAACGGCCTCTCCCCAGTGTGAACTCGCTGATGACTCTGTAGGGTGGATGACTGAGTGAATCTCTTCCCACAGACTGAGCAGGTGAACGGCTTCTCCCCAGTGTGACCTTGCTGGTGTGCCACTAGGTTGGATGACTCAGTGAATCTCTTCTCAGAGACTGAGCAGGTGAACAGCATCTCTCCAGTGTGAACTCGCTGGTGAGCCATTAGCTCAGACGAGCAAGTGAATCCCTTCCCACAGTCTGAGCAGGTGAATGGCCACTCCCCACTGTGAACTGACTGGTGTGCCAGCAGTCTGGATGACTGACTGAATCCTTTCCCACATTCTAAGCAGGTGAAAGGCTTCTCCCCAGTGTGAACTCGCTGATGACTCTGTAGGCTGGATGACTGAGTGAATCTCTTCCCACATTCTGAGCAGGTGAATGGCTTCTCCCCAGTGTGAACTCGCTGATGATTCTGTCGGCTGGATGAATTAGTGAATCTCTTCCCACAGACTGAGCAGGTGAACGGCTTCTCCCCAGTGTGAACTCGCTGATGACTCTGTAGGCTGGATAACTGAGTGAATCCCTTCCCACATTCTGAGCAGGTGAACGGCTTCTCCCCAGTGTGAACTCGCTGATGACTCTGTAGGTTGGATGACTGAGTGAAACCCTTCCCACATTCTGAGCAGGTGAACGGCTTCTCCCCAGTGTGAACTCGCTGATGACCCTGTAGGTTGGATAACCGAGTGAATCTCTTCCCACAGACTGAGCAGGTGAATGGCTTCTCCCCAGTGTGGACTCGCTGATGTCTCTGTAGGCTGGATTGATCAGCGAATCTCTTCCCACAGACTGAGCAGGTGAACGGCTTCTCCCCAGTGTGAACTCGCTGATGTTTCTGCAGGGTGGATTGATCAGCGAATCTCTTCCCACAGACTGAGCAGGTGAAGGGCTTTTCGCCAGTGTGAACTCGCTGATGTCTCTGTCGGGTGGATGAATTAGTGAATCTCTTCCCACAGACTGAGCAGGTGAATGGCTTCTCCCCAGTGTGAACTCGCTGATGACTGTGTAGGTTGGATGACTCAGTGAATCTCTTCCCACAGACTGAGCAGGTGAATGGCTTCTCCCCAGTGTGGACTCGCTGATGTCTCTGTAGGCTGGATTGATCAGCGAATCTCTTCCCACAGACTGAGCAGGTGCACAGCTTCTCCCCAGTGTGAACTCGCTGATGTGCCAGTAGGTTGGATGACTGAGTGAATCCTTTCTCACATTCTGAGCTGGTGAATGGCTTCTCCCCAGTGTGAACTCGCTGATGAATCTGTAGGTTGGATGACTGAGTGAATCTCTTCCCACAGACCGAGCAGGTGAACGGCTTCTCCCCAGTGTGACCTCGCTGATGTGCCACTGGGTTGGATGACTCAGTGAATCTCTTCTCAGAGACTGAGCAGGTGAACAGCATCTCTCCAGTGTGAACTCGCTGGTGAGCCATTAGCTTAGATGAGCAAGTGAATCCCTTCCCACAGTCTGAGCAGGTGAACGGCCACTCCCCACTGTGAACTGACTGGTGTGCCAGCAGTTTGGATGACTGACTGAACCCTTTCCCACATTCTAAGCAGGTGAACGGCTTCTCCCCAGTGTGAACTCGCTGATGACTCTGTAGGCTGGATGACTGAGTGAATCTCTTCCCACATTCTGAGCAGGTGAATGGCTTCTCCCCAGTGTGAACTCGCTGATGAATCTGTAGGCTGGATGAATTAGTGAATCCCTTCCTACAGACTGAGCAGGTGAACGGCTTCTCCCCAGTGTGAACTCGCTGATGACTCTGCAGGTTGGATGACTGAGTGAATCTCTTCCCACATTCTGAGCAGGTGAACGGCTTCTCCCCAGTGTGAATTCGCTGATGATTCTGTAGGCTGGATGAATTAGTGAATCTCTTCCCACAGACTGAGCAGGTGAACGGCTTCTCCCCGGTGTGGACTCGCTGATGTCTCTGTAGGCTGGATGACTCAGTGAATCTCTTCCCACATTCTGAGCATGTGAACGGCTTCTCCCCAGTGTGAACTCGCTGATGTTTCTGTAGGGTGGATTTATCAGTGAATCTCTTCCCACAGACTGAGCAGGTGAATGGCTTCTCGCCAGTGTGAACTCGCTGATGACTCTGTAGGGTGGATGAATTAGTGAATCTCTTCCCACAGACTGAGCAGGTGAACGGCTTCTCCCCAGTGTGAACCCGCTGATGACTCTGTAGGTTGGATGACTCAGTGAATCTCTTCCCACAGACTGAGCAGGTGAATGGCTTCTCCCCAGTGTGGACTCGCTGATGTCTCTGTACGCTGGATGACTCAGTGAATCTCTTCCCACATTCTGAGCAGGTGAACGGCTTCTCCCCAGTGTGAACTCGCTGATGTTTCTGTAGGGTGGATTGATCAGCGAATCTCTTCCCACAGACTGAGCAGGTCATTGGCTTCTCGCCAGTGTGAACTCGCTAATGTCTCTGTAGGGTGGATGAATTAGTGAATCTCTTCCCACAGACTGAGCAGGCGAACGGCTTCTCCCCAGTGTGAACTCGCTGATGTGCCAGTAGGTTGGATGACTGAGTGAATCTCTTCCCACAGACTGAGCAGGTGAATGGCTTCTCCCCGGTGTGAACTCGCTGGTGAGCCATTAGGTCAGATGACCGAGTGAATCCTTCCCCACAAGTTCAGCAGATGACCAGCCTCTGCCCAGTGTGAATTGCCTGGTGTGTCCACAGGTGGGATAACCGACTGAATCCCTTCTCACACACAGATCAGATGAATGGCCTTGTCCAGTGTGAACTTGCTGATGTACCTTCAATTGAGATAACCAAGTGAATCCACTCCCACTGTCTGAGCAGGTGAACGGCCTTTCCCCTGTGCAAAATGACGGGCATGCTAGTCAGTCAGATGACCAAGTGAATCCCTCCCCACAGTCTGAGCTGGAAGGATGGTTGATTGAAATCCTTGCTCCACTTTTCAAACATCTGGACAGAGACAGCAAAACTGGCGTACCGGGTTTGAGATCCTAGGAGCTAAATTCCATCTCGTTTTTAACCTGTAAAAAGATTTACAAAATCCATCATTGGGTTAGGACCAAATTTCAGATGAGATTACTTGAGTTCTCAAGGTTTGATCTGGTTGCAATGAGGTTCAACCCAAGTTGGAGAGAGAAATCATCTTCTGACTGGGCACAGTGCTGGTATCTGGAATGGCCATCAATTCCTTGATGCTCTTCCTGTCTCTATAAGAATGGGGCATTTCTGCCATCTCCAATCTGTGACCTGGCTCAGTTTGCCTCTCTCCATTTGTATTATTTCCTGTTCCTGCTGAGCAGCATGGGTGCCTGGGCCCACAGTCACTGAAACAGTATCAGGCAAATTGTCTTTCTTGTCATGCATCTGGGATTTTCTTTTATGCATTATTAACTTTAAAGTGCCACAGATTTAACACCATATACAAAATTCCTGCTGAGATGAATGGTTGGTCTGCACAGCTGTTAAAAGAACTTAGAGGGAATTTTTGTATTATTTCAGGTTCTTGTCACAGTCATCGAAAATTACAATACAGAAACAGGCCCTTTGGGCCATCTGGTTTGTGCTGAACTATTTAATCTGCCCACTCCCATACCCCTACCATCCAGGTACCAAACAAACCTCTTAAATGTTGAAATTGAGCTCGCATGCACCACTTGTGCTGGCTGCTCATTCCACACCCGGATGACCATCTGTGTGAAGAAGTTTCCCCTCATGTTCTCCTTAACGTTTCACCTTTTACCCTTAACCCATGGCCTCTGATTGTCGTCCCACCCCATCTCAGTGGTAAAAGCCAGCTTGCATTTACCCTATCTATACCCCTCATAATAGTGGTATACCTCCATCAAATCTCCCCTCAATCTTTTATGTTCCAAGGAATAAAGTCCGGACTTGTTCAATCTTTCCTAATAACCGAAGTCCTCCAGACCTGGCAACATCCTTGTGAATTTTCTCTGAACTCTTTCAACCTCTTTTACAACCTTCATGTAGGTAGGTGACCAAAACTGCACACAATACTCCAAATTAGACCTCACCAATGTCTTCCACAAGTCAATATAATGTCTATCTATTGTTGTCAGTACTTTGGTTCATGAAGGACAATGGGCCAAAATCCTTCTTTCCATCACATCTATGACACCATTTTCAATAGACAATAGGTGCAGGAGTAGGCCATTTGGCCCTTCGAGCTGGTACTGCCATTTACTGTGATCATGGCTGTTCATCCACAATCAGTACCCGGTTCCTGCCTTCTCCCCATATCCCTTGACTCTGCTATCATTAAGAGATCTCTCCAACTCCTTCTTAAAAGCATTCAGAGAATTTTCCTCCACTGCCTTCTGAGGCAGAGCATTCCACAGATTCACAACTCTCTGGGTGAAAAAGTTTTTCCTCAACTCCATTCGAAATGACCTACCCCTTATTCTCAAATTGTGGCCTCTGGTTCTGGACTCCCCCAACATCAGTGAATTGAGGACTTGTATTCCCACATCCCTTTCTTCTACAACACTCCTCAGTGCTCTACCAGTCACGGTGAAAGAACTCCCTTGGTAGGTCATACCAAAGTGCAACACCTCACACTTGTCTGCATTAAATTCCATTTTCCATTTCTCAAACCATTTTCCCAGTTGGTCCAGATCGCACAGCAGCCATGATAGTCTTCCTCATTGTTCACTACACCACCAATCTTGCTGTCAGCTACAAATTTGCTGATCCAGTTAACCACACTATCATCCAAATTACTGATATAGATGACAAACAACAACAGATCCAGCACTGATCCCTGTGGCACACCACTAGTCACAGGCCTCCAGTCAGAGAGGCAACCATCTGCTACCACACAGCGGCTTCTCCCAAAGACAGTGTCTCATCCAATTTACTATCTCATCTGGAATGCTGAGTGACTGAACCTTCTTGATCCACCTCTCATATTCCACCTCTGTAACCTGTACAGGGTCGAGGAATTTGATGCTGCTTTGCCTCTCTTCTATAGACTCTGCGTTCATCTCCTGAGCAAAAAATATCTCCCACATCTATTTTGTCTCCTCATATGGATTACCATTCTGATCTTGCAGAGGATTAATTTTTTCCCTTGCAATCTTTTCACACTCAACATATCTGCAGAATCCATGAGGATTCTCCTTGACCTTGTCTGCTGGGGCAACCTCATGCCTTCTTTGTCTTTCATAAGTGTTCACTTGAATTCCCTGTATTTCATAATTACCCATTTGTTCCGATCTGCCTGTACCTGGTATGCACCTCCTTTTTATTGATCTGGGAGATGAAAGCCAAAGGGGTGATAGAACTGCATGGTGTGGGGTGGGGTTGGGGGGGGGGGGTTTAAACTAAAGTTGCAGGGGGAATGGGAGCCTGAATAACAGAATAGATAGTGCAGGGTTTGCGGCAACATTTGTTGTTCAGACCTCAGACAAAGTCAGGAATGAAAAAGTTGAGCATGGTGCAGTGAATATGCTGAGCCCTGTATATTTCAATACAAGGAGCAGCGTAGGAAAGGCGGATGTGTTCAGGGCATGGATCAACACCTGGAATTATGACACTAGGGTCTGGCAACTGTGGCCTGGGACAGGCTGCTTTATGGCAAAGGCGTGCTTGGTAAATTGAGGCCTTCAAAGCGAAATTTTGAAAGTACAAAGCGGGTATGTGCTTCTCAGAATAAAAGGTGAGGATAGAAACTGTATGGAACCTTGGTTTTCAAGAGATATCGAGACCCTGGTGAAGCACAAAATGGAGTTGCAGAACAGGGATGGGCAGGTAGGTTCTTGTGGATTAGAAGAAATGCAAGAGAACACATAAGAAATAAATCAGGACGGCTAAATGAAGGCATGAGATTGCCCTCACAGAAAAGATGAAGGATAATCCTCAGGGATTCTGGAGATAGATTAAAAGCAAAAGGATTGCAAGGCACAAAGTTGGTCCTCTGGAAGACCGGAATGGCAATCCATGTGTGGAACCAAAGCAAACGGGGGAGATCTTAAATATTCTTTTCATCCCTATTTACTCAGATGGACACAGTGTCAATGAGAGTGTGGAAAAGCGGCATTAAAATCATGGACCCGCACAGATTAAAGAAGAGGGTGGATAAATCTCCGGGGCATGACAAGGTGCTCCCTCAGTCCCCATGGGAGGCAAGTGCAGAAATCGTCGGGCCCCAGCAGAGATAATTAATTCATCCTTAGTGAAGGGAGAGTTATCAGAGGATTGTAGGATAGCCAAAGTTATTTCGCTGTTCAACATAGAACATGGAAATCTACAGCATATTCCAGGCCATTCAGCCCACAATGTTGTGCCAACCATGAAATTTACTCTAGAAACTGCCTAGAATTTCCCTAGCACATGGACCTCTATGTTTCTAAGCTCCATGTACCTATCTAAGAGGCTGTTAAAAGACCCTATTGTATCTGCCTCGACCACCACTGCTGGCAGTGCATTCCACACACCCACCACTCTCTGTGTAAAAAAACTTACCCCTGACATCCCCTTGGTACCTATTTCCAAGCGGCTTAAAACTACATCTCTCACGTTAGCTATTTCAGCCCTGGGAAAAGCCTCTGGCTATCCACACGATCAATGCCCCTCATCATCTTATCCAGCTAAAAAAGGCTTTGTTGGAAGTAAGCAAACATATGAGGGTATAGATAGGGTAAATGCAAGCAGCTTTTTCCACTGATGTTGAGTGGGACGACAACCAGAGGTCATGGGTAAGTGACTTCCCCATTTATACAGCACAATACAGGCCCTTCGGCCCACAATGCTGTGCTGAACATTACTTACTTTAGAAATTCCCTAGAGTTCCCCATAGCCCTGTATTTTTCTAGGAGCCTCTTAAAAGACCATAATGTATCCGGCTTCATCACAGTCGCCGGCAGCCCATTCCACGCACTCACCACTCTGTGTAAAAAACTTACCCCTTGTGGTGATGTCACGTGTCAGGACGTGACTGGACAGAGTTCCCAGCATGAGCAGAAATGAAGAATGATCGAGAAGCATGACAGTGTAAGACATGGTTTTGCTGCTGTTAAATACAAGTTCAGTTCTGCAGAATATGGTTTGTTATTAGTAACCCACGGTACGTATAAAGAACACAACACCCCTGACATCTCCTTCGTACCTGCTTCCAAGCACCTTAAAACTGTGTCCTCTCTGCAGATTTTCTCTTTTTAGTGATTGGAGGCAGAACAAAGGTGATTTTCACAACAGCTGATGTAAAAGATTTTGTTCCCTTTCTCCGAGTTCCCGATCCTTGCATTTAGACAGCTGGAGCTCAGCTCTGTCTGAGAGACCCATCGGTTCCCATTCCCTCATCAGCCGGAAGCTCCCCGGGGCCCGTGTACGGATGGTGGGGCTGAGAGAGAGAGGGAAGAGAGCAGGACTGTCCCGGAAGTCACAACAATTATCCCTCAGTCGATGTTGAATCCCCTCCCCAACAATCTCCCTGACACCCGGAGACTCGCTCCTACCTGCTGCAGGTCTTCTCAGGCCCACCGTGTACTGTGCGCATGCGTGATATTCGGCAACGTCAGCACCCTCACGCCTGCGCATTCGATCGGTGCTTCGGCGACGGCGAAGGCGAAATGATTAACGCAGGAATTTATGGGTAATCCCGGCGCCATTAAAAGTTCCTGCAAGCACAGGTTCCATGTCCATACCTAATTTTCTTTTGTGTGTATGGAAAAGTCAGCAACTGTTCTAACGCAGAAAGCGGCTCCCATAAACAATATACTCAATATCAACGTGTATCTAATGCCAAAGTACAACCCTCTTACAATATAGATATAAAATACAAGAGATTCTGCAGTTGCTGGAAATACAGAGACGCACTCACACCCAAGATGCTGGAGGAACTTTGCAGTTCAGGCAGCAACTAAGCAGAGGAGTACACAGCGTCGGCATGCTGAAGGGGCTCGGCAGAAACGTTGTCTATTTATTCCTCTCCACATTCGTTGCCTGATCTACTGATTTATTCCAGTATTTTGCAGAAATTAACCAACTTTTTTTTTCAATCAATAAGTTTCCAAATATTTCTGATCTTTCATTTGTAGGCACATCCTGCTGGTCAGATTCCTCCTCCTCCCCATAAACTCTAGACCCCACCTCTCTCTGGAGCCTCAAAGCCCTGACTCAGGCCGGCATCTCATTGGTTTCTGAATCTGCTCCATTGAAGATTCATTTGCTAGTCTGCTGTCAGACTTCAGAGGCGCATTGCAACAACCCAGCTGTCTGAGGCACAGTCCTTTGAAATTAGTGAAAGTGACCAAAAACATTGAAAAGAGCAGCGAAGACGGAGTTTAGCTAAATTATTTCACAGCACTGAAGAACTTCAAATACACAGGGAGCTCATCGTCTTATTCAGCCTGGAGAAAATCATGCAGGGAATTCATGCAGGTGTATAAGATGATGAGAGATATTGGTCGTGTGGATAGCCAGAGGCTTTTTCCCAGGGCTGAAATGCCTAACACGAGGGGCATAGTTTTAAGGTGCTTGGAAGCAGGCACACAGGAGATGTCAAAGAGTGGTGGGTGTGTGGAATGCACAGCCAGAGACATTGGTAGACGTGGATACAATAGGGTCTTTTAAGACACTCTTAGACAATCGACAATAGGTGCAGGAGTAGGCCATTCAGCCCTTTGAGTCAGAGCCACCATTCACTGTGATCATGGCTGATCATCCACAATCAGTATCCAGTTCCTGCCTTCTCACCATAACCTTTGATTCCACTATCTTTAAGAACTCTATCCATCTCTTTCTTGAGAGCATCCAGAGACTTGGCCTCCACAGCCTTCTGGGGCAGAGCATTCCATATATCCACCACTCTCTGGGTAAAAATGTTTTTCCTCAACTCCGTTCTAAATGGCCTACCCCTTATTCTTAAACTGTGGCCTCTGGTTCTG
Source organism: Mobula birostris (assembly GCF_030028105.1). NCBI lineage: Eukaryota > Metazoa > Chordata > Chondrichthyes > Myliobatiformes > Myliobatidae > Mobula > Mobula birostris. The sequence goes on from NW_027274639.1 coordinate 75,293, forward strand.
GACTCACCCATCAGCGGGAACATGCTTCCTGCCTCCAGCGTGTCCAATCCCTTAATAATCTTATGTTTCAATAAGATCCCCTCTCATCCCTTTAAATTCCAGAGTATACAAGCCCAATCGCTCCAATCTTTCAACATATGACAGTCCTGCCATCCCGGGAATTAATCTTGTGAACCTACGCTGCACTCCCTCAATAGCATGAATGTCCTTCCTCAAATTTGGAGACCAAAATTGCACACAGTACTCCAGGTGTGGTCTCACCAGGGCCCTGTACAACTGCAGAAGGACCTCTTTGCTCTTATACTCAATTCCTCTTGTTATGAAGGCCAGCATGCCATTAGCTTGCTTCACTGCCTGCTGTACCTGCATGCTTGCTTTCAGTGACTGATGTACAAGAACACCTAGATCTTGTACTTCCCCTTTTCCTAACTTGACGCCATTTAGATAGTAATCTGCCTTCCTGTTCTTTCCACCAAAGTGGATAACCTCACATTTATTCACATTAAACTGCACCCGCCATGCATCCGCCCACTCACCCAACCTGTCCAAGTCACCCTGCATTCTCATAACGTCCTGCTCACATTTCAGACTGCCACCCAGCTTTGTGTCATCAGAAAACTTGGTGATGTTACTTTTAATCCCTTCATCCAAATCATTAATATATATTGTAAACAGCTGTGGTCCCAGCACTGAACCGTGCGGTACCCCACTGGTCATCGCCTGCCATTCTGCCATTAATCCCTACTGTTTGTTTCTTGTCTACCAAACAATTTTCTATCCATGTCAGTACCCTACCCTCAATACCATTTGCTCTAATTTTGCACACTAACCTCCTATGTGGGACTTTATCAAAGGCTTTCTGAAAGTCCAGGTACACTACATCCACTGGCTTTCCCATATCCATTTTCATAGTTATGTTCTCAAAAAATTCCAGAAGATTAGTCAAGCATGATTTCCCCATCGTAAATCCATGCTGACTGGGACCTATCCTGCCGCTGCTATCCAAATGTGCTGCTATTACATCTTTTATACTTGATTCCAGCATCTTCCCCACCACTGTTGTCAGACTAACTGGTCTATAATTGCCTGTTTTCTCTCTCCCTCCTTTCTTCAAAAGTGGGATAACATTAGCTACCCTCCAATCCACAGGAACTGATCCTGAATCTATAGACATTGGAAAATGATTACCAATAGACAGGTATATGGAGCTTAGGAAAATAGAGGGCAATGCGGTCGGGAAATTCCAGGCAGTTTCTGGAGCAGGTTACATGATTGGCACAACATTGTGAGCCGAGGGGCCTGTAATCTGCTCTAGATTTCTGATTCTATGAAGTTCAAGGGAAATCTCTTCTCCTGCAGAGTAGTGACGAGTTGCAACCTGTCATCATGGGGAGAGTGAGAGGTGAAGTGAACAACAGGGCTAGACTGTAAAATACTGATATGGAACAGAAACATGGGCAGGGAGCAGACGGATTGAGTGGCCTCTCTAGTGTACAGAGTGAGTGTGGTAGAGACAGTAAGTATCTGTGACATGAGATTTGAAACAGAACTGATTTATCTTTGACAGATCCACAATATTAAACACCAGTCTAGTTTAAGGCTAACATCAGAAGAACGTTGGATTTGATAAGGTACACCATGCAAGGCTTATTGAGAAAGTAAGGAGGCCTGGGATCCAAGGGGAGATTGCTTTGTGGATCAAGAGCTGGCTTGCCCACAGAAGGCAAAGAGTGGTTGTAGACAGGTCATATTCTGCATGGAGGTCGGTGACCAGTGGTGTGCCTCAAGGATCTGTTCTGGGACCCCTACTCTTCGTGATTTTTATAAGTGATCTGGATGAGGAAGTGGACAGATGGGTTAGTAAATTTGCTGATGACACAAAGGTTGGAGGTGTTGTGGATAGTGTGGAGGGCTGTCAGAGGTTACAGCAGACATTGATAGGATGCAAAACTGGGCTGAGAAGTAGAAGATGGAATTCAACACAGACAAATGTGAGGTGGTTCACTTTGGTAGGTCAAATATGATGGCAGAATATAGTATTAATGGTAAGACTCTTGGCAGTGTGGAGGATCAGAGGCATCTTGTGGTCCGAGTCCATAAGTCACTCAAAGCTGCTACACAGGTTGACTCTGTGGTTAAGAAGGCGTACGGTGCATTGGCCTTAATCAACCCTCGGATTGAGTTTAGGAGCTGAGAGGTAGTGTTACAGCTAAATAGGACCCTGGTCAACCCCACTTGGAGTACGGTGCTCAGTTCTGTTCGCATCACTACAGGAAGGACGTGGAAACCATAGAAAGAGTGCAGAAGAGATTTACAAGGATGTTGCCTGGATTGGGGAGCATGCCTTATGAGAATAGGTTGAGTGAACATGGCCTTTTCTCCTTGGGGTGACGGAGGATGAGCGGTGACCTGATAGAGGTGTATAAGATGATGAGAGGCATTGATCTTGTGGATAGTCAGAGGCTTTTTCCCAGGGCTGAAATATTTGCCACAAGAGGACACAGGTTTAAGGTACTGGGGTGTAGGTACAGAGCAGATGTCTGGGCAAGTTTTTTTACGCAGAGAGTGATGAGTGTGTGGAATGGGCTTCCAGTGACGGTGGTGGAGGTGGATATGATAGGGTCTTTCAAGAGACTCCTGGACATGGAAGTTAGAAAAATAGGGGGCTATGGGTAACCCTAGGTAATTTCTGAGGTAAGGATATATTCAGCACAGCATTGTGGCTGAGGGGCCTATGTTCTGCTGTAGTTTTTCTATGTTTCTAATTTCTATTCACATTCCTCCTGCCTCACTGGACAGGAACACTGAAACACCAAGTGAGAAACAGCAGGAGGTGGCCATTCAGCCCCTCTAACCATCAACAGAATGGTGGCAGCTCTCTCATCTCAGCCACATGTTTCTGCCCGATCCTCATTTCATCGATCCCTCCGGTCTCCACACATCTGCTGGCCTCTGTTTTATGTGAGGACGATCACTGAGTCTTCATCGGCCTCTGTGGTGGGGATTTACAGACATTCACGACCCTCGGAGTGGAGACATTTCCCCTCATCTCAGTCCCGGACAGTCTACCCCCTTTTTCAGAGACTGGGATCCCTGATTCAACCGGTAATGATGTTGTGCATTTCAATGTGTTCACCTCTCAGTCCTCGATTCTCTAAATGAAAGGGTTATCACATTTGATCTTTCTTCATGCGATGACCCCACCACTCCAGGGATCAGTCTGGTGAATCTTCATTGCACTCTCTATAACAAATACTCTCTAACCTCTTTGTTAATCCTCTATGGAATTAATTTCCATCTTCTGCAGCCCCGTGTTGCCCCAACCACTCACCTCCCACCCCGTCACTATTTCCACCTTCCCACCTCCCCCTCACCTGGATCCACCTCTCACTCCCCAGCTCTTGCCCCATCCCCACCCCTCACCTCTTTTCTCGGACTATTTCCCGTCCACTCTCAGTCCAGAGGGAGGGTCTCGGCCCGAAATGTTGACGGTCCATTTCCCTCCACAGATGCTGCCCGACCCACTGAGTTCCTCCGGCAGTTTGTTCTTTGGTCTGTGTGACCCGTGTTAGTGTGGGGAGCGGGATTTTACACCATATTCCCGGTACAGTCTCAACAAAACACAAATAATTGTCACTTTGCCCGGACCATTGGCCCCGCTTGCAGGGCAACAGTCTGCCGGTGTTTGCCCCCCAATGTGGTGAATCGCCACCACCGTGGGCTCAGACATTTCCACAGATGAGCCCCTCCTGTCCCCACCGGGACAAACATCCTGTCCGCCCCCTCTCTCACCGTCTTCATCCTCTCCCTCCCCGGGGAACCGGCATCAAACCGACGGGCCGAGCGGTCTCCTCCTACCTCTCAGCGACACATCAGACTCCGGCCGCAGGAGACGCTTCACAAACGCCCCAACTTCCCTCGGAGGGAAATGGAAATAAATCAGAAAGCGGACATTTACTTTGACGGTTGTCCCGCCGTGACGGAAAGTTCGGGAGACGGTGTCATCAGGGGTAACGCCCTCTCGGTTGGTCCACCTCCGCTATTGGCTGGAAGCAATGATTGACATCACTTCGGACCAATGGGAACAGCGCATCGCGTGACTCCTCTGTTGACAGCGTGGGGGAGGGGCTGGTCACGTGATTAGTAGCCCAGCCGTTAAACCGACCAAGCTCGAGCTCACCAGCGCGCGGGGCACAAAAGGCCCCGGATGATCGGTTGAGGTGAGAAGGGGTCTCCGGGTTGGGGGTCTCACCGGGCGGCGTTTTCAACACCGACTTCGGGTAGTTGCTGTGACTCCGGACTCCGTGACCCGCAATCCCGGGACAGTCCTGCTCTCTTCCCTCTCTCTCAGCCCCACCATCCGTACACGGGCCCCGGGGAGCTTCCGGCTGATGAGGGAATGGGAACCGATGGGTCTCTCAGACAGAGCTGAGCTCCAGCTGTCTAAATGCAAGGATCGGGAACTCGGAGAAAGGGAACAAAATCTTTTACATCAGCTGTTGTGAAAATCACCTTTGTTCTGCCTCCAGTCACAAACAAGAGAAAATCTGCAGATGCTGGAAATCCGAGCAACACACACAAATTGCTGGAGGAACTCAGCATTAGTACTCTTTTCCATAGATGCTGCCTGGCCTGCTGAGTTCCTCCAGCATTTTGTGTCTGTTGCTGGTTCTACCTCCTCTTGTTCTGGACTTTTTACCCGTGAGAACATGTTTTGTCCCACTCTCTCTGGGTACATAATGATATCAAACACCTTTGCCCTGGGCAACAAGTAGCTTTCACATCACAAATGTGCCAGACTCCAATGAGACAGACTACTGCCCTTCCCTTCATATTCATTGGCATTGCCATCACTGAGTTCACCACCGTCAGTCACCTGGGGGAGGGTTCAGGGGAAATATTTATGTACAATACAGAAACTGGTGTTACCTGTGTGTATTGTGGTGATGCAAAAGTTGCTGGAGAATTTACAAGTGGGAAGAAGTGGAGTGATATTTGGAAATCTGACTTTTTTAAGCGTCATTTAGCAAGCAAACCACGTTTCCTGTTACAGGCCTGCAACATAGGTTGTGTGAGAGTGCAGGTGAACTCCATCAAACCCAGAGGAGATCAAAGTTCTTACTGACAGTGATATTCCAGCTGTTAAAATAAATACCTCTCTATATAAAATTCACTGTGCACATGTTGTCACTGGGTAAAAAAAAATGTACAGTACAAGATTTATGTGCACACTGGTCATTACAAATTAGAGAGGACATTGGTGAGAAGGTGGGGAGACCTCCAGTGTCTCTGATGCTCTCACCGACAAGATGTACATCCAGCTGCAGCTTGTAACCCTGCACTTTACGGAGTTGGAACTTGAAATGGGTGAATTCTGGATCATCCAGGAGTTGGAGGGGGTGATAGATATGACATGAAGAGAGGTGAGGTACACCCGAGTGCGGGACACAGGAAACTGGGTGAGAGTCAGGAAGGGGAATGAGGTGAAATCGCTATCGCAGAGTAATCTTGTGTCCATCCCACACAACAACAGGTGGATCCACTTTAGAAACTGTTGGGGGGATTACCTGGCAGAGGAAAGTCAAAGGGGTGATAGGGGATTCGTTAATGAGGGGAACAGAACAAGAGGGGACTAAGCTTGCTAGTGCTAGTGTGGGGAGAGAGGGTGATGTGGTTAAAATAAGTTGTAGGGGGAATGGGAGCCAGAATGACAGAACAGATAGTGGAGAGGGTGAATTGAATTGAATTGACTTTATTACATGCATCCTTCATATACATGAAGAGTAGAAATCTTTATGTTATGTCTCTAAGTGTGCAATTTGTAATTTACAGTAATTTATAATAAATAGTTTGTACATAGGACAGTCAATATAACATAGAAATGCAGTTGTATCAGCATGAATTAATCAGTCTGATGGCCTGGTGGAAGATGATGTCCCAGAGCCTGTTGGTCCTTTTGCTGTGGTACTGTTTCCTGGATGGTAGCAGCAGGAACAGTTTGTGGTTGTGCTGAATTGGGTCCCCAATATCCTTTGGGCCCTTTTCACACACCTGTCTCTGTAAATGTCCTGAATAGTAGGAAGTTCACATCTACAGATGCGCTGGGCTGTCCGCACCACTCTCTGCAGGGTCCTGCGATTAAGGGAAGTACAGTTCCCATACCAGGCAGTGATGCAGCCAGTCAGGATGCTCTCAGTTGTGTTCCTGTAGATAGTTCTTAGGATTTGGGGCCCCATTACCAAATTCTTCAACCATCTGAGGTGCAAGAGATACTGTTGTGCTTTTTTCACAACACAGCTTGTATGTACAGACCATGTGAGATCCTCGGTGATGTTTATGCCGAGGAACTTAAAGCTGTTCACCCTCTCAACCCCAGATCCACTGATGTCAATAGGGGTTAGCCGGTCTCCATTCCTCCTGTCATCCACAATCAGCTTTGTTTTTGCTATAATGAGGGAGAGTTTGTTTTCTTGACACCAGTCAGATGTTGTTCAGACCTCAGACAGAGTCAGCAATCAAATGGTTGAGCATGGTGTGATGAATGTGCTGAGCTGTGTATATCACAATGCAAGAAGCATCGTAGGAAAGCCAAATGAGCTCAGGACAGGGAATTATGATACTGTAGCCATTATTGGGACATGGTTGCACCTAACAGTCTGAGGGATTTAGAGGAACAAATTTGTAGAGAGATGGTAGACCACGCCAAGAAACAAAGGTTGATTCAGTAAGTGATGTTAACTTTCCCTATTTTGACTGGGACTCCCATACTGTAAAAGGACTAGATGGGGTAGAGTTTGTCAAATGTGCCCTTAATCAGTTCATAGAATTCCCAACGTAGAAGTGTGCAATAAGCTGTTAGGAAATGATCCAGGGCTGGTGCCAGAAAGTAGTGATCATAATTCCATGAGATTCAAAGTAAATATGGAAAAAGAGAGATCTGGACCATGGGTTGAGATTCTAAATTGGAGAAAGGTCAATTTTGATGGTATCATAAAGGATATGACAGGTGTGGTTTGGGGCAAGCTGTTTTCTGGCAAAGGAGTATTTGTAAGTGGGAGGCCTTCAGAAGTGAAATTTTGAAGGTGTCTAGTTTGTATGTGTCTGCCAAAATAAAAGTTGAAAGGTAACTGGTGCAGGGAACTTTGGTTTTCAAGAGATATTGAGGCCCTGGACATTTTGTTCCTCAAAATGCCTCACACTGTTGGGTGCTACCAAGACTCAATAACGACTGCAATATCATAATTCCACCCCCGTGCTCTTCTGACTTTTTTTTTAAGTCGTCTTCTGTTGGTTTCTAAAAGCTTCCCAATAGCTTTTGCTCTTTTGTTTGCCTTCTCTTTGGCTTCTCATTTCAGCCATGGTTGTGTCCTCCTGCCTTTCCAATGCTCCCACTTCTTTGGGATGTATCGATCACTCAGCTCTGGAATTGCTCCCAGAAACTACAGCCATTGTTGCTCTGTTGTCACTCCTACCTTTTCCCTTCCAAACAAGTTTGGCCAGCTGCTCTGTCATAGAAACATGGGGATGTTCAGTGCAGAAACAGGCTATTTGGCCCATCTAGTCAATGCTGAAAAAACATTTAAGGTCTCTACTGCAACTACCTGCACTGGGACTTTCGCCTTCAGACCCCTACCATCCAGGCTCCCATCCAAATTTCTTCTAAATAGTGAAACCGAGCTCATATTCTTCACTTGTGCTGGCATCTCATTCCACACTCTCATGACCATTTCAGGAAAGAGCTTTTCCAAATGTTCCTGTAAAATTTTCACCTTCCCCATTTACCCATGACCTCTGGTTGTCATTCCACCCAACCTCAGTGGAAAAAGCTGCTTGCATTTACCCTATCTATACTGTCATAATTTTGTATACAGTATTTCTGGCAAATCCCCACAGCAATGTATAATTTCCTTGTTTATGTTTAGAGCCTTTTTTAGATATATATGATGATGAGGGGCATTGATCATGTGGATAGCCAGAAGCTCTTCCCAGGGCTGAAATGGCTAACACGAGGGGGCATAGTTTTAAGGTGCTTGGAAACAGATACCGAGGGGATGTCAGGGGTAAGTTTTTTACACAGAGAGTGGTGGGTGCGTGGAATGCACTGCCGGTTATTGTGTGAGAGTGTTTCAGTTACTGTGGGGCCAGGAACCCATGCAGCTCAGTGGGAACAGGGAATAATACCAATGGAGAGAGGCAAACTGAGTCAGGTCACAGATTGGAGATGGCAGAAATGCCCCATTCTTATAGAGACAGGAAGAGCATCAGAGAGTTTGATGATCATTCCAGATACCAGCACTGTACCCAGTTAGAAAATGATTTCTCTCTCTAACTTGGGTTGAACCTCACTGTAACAGAGTGATGCCAGATCACACCTTGACAGCTCAAGTGATCTCATCTGAAAGGTTGTCCTACACCCATTGATGGATTTTGTAAATCTTTTTACAGGTTAAACACGACAAGGAATTTGTCTACGGGGATCTAGAACACAACACATCAGTTTTGCTGTCTCTGTCGAGGTATTTAATATTTGATATCACTCAATCATCCTTCCCGCTCAGACTGTGGGGAGGTATTCACTCGATCATCGGACCGACTGGCATGCCCGTAATTTTAAACGGGATCCAATTAATCTGCTCAGACAGTGGGAGTGGATTCATGCGGTCATCTCAACTGAAGGTACATCAGCAAGTTCACACTGGGACAAGGCCATTCACCGTTTCTTGGTGTGACAAGGGATTCAGTCAGTCATCCCACCTGTGGACACACCAGTCAGTTCACATTGGGCAGAGGATAGTCATTTGCTCAGTTTGTGGGGAAATTTCACTTGGTTATCTGACCAAGTTCACACTGGAGAGAGGCCGTTCACCTGCTCGGTGTGTGCAAAGGGATTCACTCAGTCACCCACCTACAAGCACACTGGTCAGTTCACACTGGGGAGTGGCCATTCACCTGCTCGTACTGTGGGAAGGGATTCACTTAGTCATCCACCCTAATGTCTCACCAGCGAGTTCACACCGGGGAATGGTCATTCACCTGCTTGGACTGCGAGAAGGGATTCACTTGCTCATCTAAACTGAAGGTACATCAGCGAGTTCACACTGGGGAGAGGCCGTTCACCTGCTCAGACTGTGGGAAGGGATTCACTCAGTCATCTGAACTGAAGGTACATCAGAGAGTTCACACTGGAGAGAGGCCGTTCACCTGCACAGACTGTGGGAAGGGATTCACTCAGTCATTTAAACTAAAGGTACATCAGCGAGTTCACAGTGGAGAGAGGCCATTCACCTGCTCAGACTGTGGGAAGGGATTCACTCAGTCAGCCCACCTACAAGCCCACAGGTCAGTTCACACTGGGGAGAGGCCGTTTACCTGCTCGTACTGTGCAGAGGGATTCACATTGTCATCTCAGCTATTGAGACACCAGTCAGTTCACACCAGGGAGTGGCCATTCAACTGCTCAGTCTGTGGGAAGGGATTCACTCGGTCATCCCACCTACTGAGACACCAGTCAATTCACACTGGGGAGCGGCCATTCACCTGCTCAGACTGTGGGAAGGGATTCACTTGCTCATCTCAACTGAAGGTACATCAGCGAGTTCACACAGGGGAGAGGCCGTTCACCTGCTCAGTCTGTGGGAAGGGATTCACTCAGTCATCTGAACTGAATATACATCAAGGAGTTCACACTGTGGAGAGGCCGTTTACCTGCTCAGACTGTGGGAAGGGATTCACACGGTCATCTGAACTGAAGGTACATCAGAGAGTTCACACTGGGGAGTGGCCATTCACCTGTTCAGACTGTGGGAAGGGATTCACTCGATCATCCCACTTACAAACACACCAGCGAGTTCACACTGGAGAAAGGCCGTTTACCTGCTCAGTCTGTGGGAAGAGATTCAGTCAGTCATACAACCTACAGAGTCACCAACGAGTTCACACTGGGGAGCGGCCGTTCATCTGCTCAGAATGTGGGAAGGGATTCACTCGGTCATCCCACCTACAAGCACACCAGCGAGTTCATTCTGGGGAGAGGCCGTTCACCTGCTGAAGCCTGAGTTATACCTCTGCATAGGTTCTACAGTGTAGCCTACGCAGTAGCCCATGCAAGTGGCCTATGCCGTTGTGAGCATTTCTACTTATGCATTCGTGTGTCTTCGTCGCTCTGCCAAAATGCTAGTTGGCTTTGGGCTTTCTATCCCACTGTTTTGAATTGACTCGTGTTGAGCTGGAAATGATGGCGACTGCTGAGTATATCTTGTTGGAGTCGGAGCTAATAGACGTTGAACAGAAGTTACTTTTATTGAATTTACTGCAACGCGGAGTTTTTCCATTGTGCATTCCACGACGTCCAAACCGGTTTGTCAAAATTTCTTTCCACGAATTTGATGCCATTTGCAAGTCTTCATAGTCTGCCGACAAAGCGTGGTACAAATGTACATATTTTCTGACTTCCTCACTTAACCTCTCCTCGATTAGGTCCATTTTCCAACGTCGAAGCAACAGGAAATGCACTGCTACCAAGCGGACCGATCACAGATCCTGCAGTCTGCATCGCCGTGACACGTAGTTACATTTTTGGGAAGGTGCATGTTAGGCTACGGCGTATGTTACGGCCCAGCATGCCACGTCAAGTATGCGTCTACGCGGAGCCTGCGACGTAGCTTCGAAGGAGAAGTACAATTCAGGCTTCAGTATGTTGGAAGGGATTGACTTGGACATCTCAACTACAGAGACACCAGCGAGTTCACACTGGGTAGAGGCTGATCGCTTGCTCAGACTTTGGGAAAAGATTCTCTCAGCAAAATCAACTTAATATACATCTTTGAGTTCACACTGGAGAGAGGCCGTTCACCTGATGTGAATGTGGGAAGCGATTCACGCAGTCATCTAACCTTATGTAACTCTCGCTTCGGCTAGCAGCTTAATATAGGGGTTCATAGCCCCCCAGCCCGGCCAAACTTAAGAAATCTTGTTTGGGTGGAGGCTGTGTGATGTGTCCCCTGTTACAAATCAGTACTGTACCCTGAAATAAGAAACAGTCCACAATATGTGATAAAACGATTGAACTTTATAATTGTGACTTTGACTATGTGGTTAGTGAAGTAAACAAAAAAAAAGGAAAAACAGTCCACTCTCTCCATTCGCATCTTCTCATCTGTTCCCAGCAAAAAACCATGAAAATCTCTCTTCCAGACTTACAAGGAAGAATGTTTCTGTCATTGGATAGCCCCTCCCCTGAAAACCCTGTTATCTCTAGTTGTAACCTAAACATTTCCCTTTTTGTGTTTGCTCTGTTCATGACATCCTCGTTAGATATTCATTTTGTCCATAATATTCTTTGCATCATATCGGACATGCGATTAGGAAAGAGGAGTCGGAATGCACGGTAATTATGGGAAAGATTGAAGGGAAGAAAGCAAGAGGAAGACAAATGATGATGGAGACAGCAGCCAGAGAACTGGAAATGAATACCAATGAATTGATCCACTTGACCCGAAACAGGAGTGTGTGGGCCATGGCAGTCAAAGCTCAAACCGGGCACGGCACCTGATGATGATGATAATGAACCTAAACATTGCTGCTACAGACAAACCTCAGCAGTGAAACATTACAGAGAGGCCATTACGTTAGCAGTGAAACCTTACAGCATGTTACACTTCTGACACACTACGGGGTTCACACTGGGAAGAAAGTTTCAGTAAGCTGCATGCCAGATGTTGCTGAATGCAATTTCGAGAGTGACTGTCGGTGCTGAACTCTGCAATTATTGCTGCTGCTCACCACACCCAGTTCTGCACCCTGGTCACTGGGCATGGGAGGAGTTTCTTCTACATACTCACCTTTAATGGTACTAGTTCTGTGACAAATAAATCAGTTCTATCTTAAACACCGTCTCCAGTACTTGGTGAATTTATAACACACCTAGTGTACAGTAGAGAGTCAACTCAGGCCGGCTGGACCCTGCCAGTGATCCTGTTCCACGACAGTCCTTTCAAATCCTCCCCTGTTGTTCACCCCTGGTTTTCCCTGTGGATGAGTTCCAAATAGTCACCACTCTGTGGGTGAAGAGGTTTCCGTTGAATTTTCTGCGGTCTGAAAAAGTCGAGCTGACTGCAGTTCTTTCTGAGATGTTCTTCACCCCTCAAATCTCTGGGCTGAGGAAGAATGATATTGGGAGTTAACCTCCTTATTCAGGGCTCATTTCCACATTGTGGGTCATTTCCCCTGCTTCTAAACGGTTGTTAGAAAACACCACTGTCCTCTAAAGACTGAAAACAGAATGGGAAACCATTAGTTGGATGTTCAACGGAGCAGGGTCAGAAACCAGAGTCGGGTCCGCACAGGACAGAGTTTGGGGCTCTGGACGATGGTTGGGGTAAGAATGTATGATGAGGAGGGAATCAGCAGTGGGGCGTGGCAACAAATGATATTAGAGTAGCAACATTTGGAAGCTGATTGACAGGGAAAATAATTCAGTTGTCAGACTGATGACACAAACAAAACCTGTGGTGAGGTGCCCCATTGGTCAGGGAACATGTGTGTGTGTTTGGAATGGTTATAGCTATTGAGGAAGTTGTTCCTGCTTGTTTATCCTGTAATATTATATCTGGTTGGTTATTATGGATTGTCCTATCTGAAAAAATGTATTGCTTTTCATATAATTTGTAATATTTTAATGGTAAAACTGGATCAGGCTTGAATTTATGGTGCCTTTATGAAGTGATCGAGGGCATTCATGAGTTTGTATTTTAAAGCAAGATTTTTGTGAATGATATTTGCCACTCGATTGTAACTTTGTCAGTAATCAGATTGAGTTAAACTGCTGCAGGATCCTGGAATGTGTTGGATTGTGTCTTGTTCCTTTTGGCATTTTCTGCATTTATTGCCTTGTTTGTTTGTATTTTATGTATTTTTGATTTTTGAATTCTTTTTATTAACCACCTTGTCCTGTATTTCTGCAAGGAACCCCTCTGTTTCTAGGAAGAGGTCTCCAAAACTCAGTCAGGTGCTCGATGCTTCCTTGTCACCTCCTCTGCTCAGATCGTTGGGATGTCTCCCATGGAGGGTCATACTCATTCCACTGGTTAATGTTTTCATCCATAGTGATGATTCGTTTTTCTGTTTTGGCCTCTCATTTATGTTTTCTGGTCTGTATTTCTTATCACTATTGCAGATATACACACATGGAGTGCTGAACCCTGTTCAGTTTTGATGAAAATATATACTTAGAAGTTTTATCTGACTGTTATCTGATTTTTTTTTTCATGTATGTTATTTCTCTTCCTCCTTCTGTCCAAGATAGTGTTAATCTAAGTGGGTCTGAGTGTATGTACTCTTTTTTAAAGTTTTCTAAATTTCTTAGTTACCTTTGTAGATTTTACTGATTGAAATGTCACCAAGACATTTTTTTATTTTAAAAACGTCAGTGTCGGTATTGATGAAAGTGTTTATTGCCTTTGTTGTATTTGCTAACTATTGTGCTCTGTTTGGCAGGTTTTTTTTTAACCCTTGAACTAAATTTTGTCAAAGGTTTTCCTTATTTCACACTACTTTCTATTGTTTTTGACTGTTGATATTCCAGATACGTGGGTATCAAGATTCCCGATGAAGGGTCTTCACCTGAAATGTTGATTCCCATCCATAGATGCTGCCTGACACGCTGAGCTCCTCCAGCACTTTGTGTGTATTTCTCTAGATTTCTAGCATCTGCAGGTCCTCTTGTTCCCAGATACTTATATATTTGTTGAAAGAACAAGCTAGTAGTGGGGTTGTGTGGCTCTGTTGCTAAAAAAATTAAATAAGATCATTAGAAAGAGGTGGCATAGGGTTGGAAGCTGTAGAATCTCTGTGGGTAGAATTAAGGAAGAGCAAATGTAAAAAAAAATCCCTGATGGGAATTGTATAGAGACCTCCAAACAGCAGTAAGTCTGTGGTCCACAAATGACAATGGGAGATAGAAAATGCGTGCCAAAAGGGCAATCTTACAATCGTCATGGGGGATTGTCATGCAGATGATTCAGAAAATTAGGATGGTGTTGGTCTCAAGAGGAGGAATTCCTAGAATGCCTACAGGATGCTTTTTTAGAACAGCTCGTGGTTTAGCCCACTTGGGGATCAGCTCTTCTGGATTGGGTGTTGTAATGAACTGGAATTAATTAGGTCACTAAATTCAAAGAACACTTAGGGGCAAGTGATCTGAATATGATCACATTCACCCTGACATTAGAGAAGCAGAAGCTAAAGTCAGATGTGGAATAATTCGAGAGGCATGAGAGAAAAAAAATGGTCAAAATTGGTTTGAAAAGAACACAGGCAGGGATGAAAACAGAGCAGCAATGGCTGGAATTTCTGGAAGCAATTCGGAAGGCAGAGAGTGAACACGTCACAAAGAGGAAGTAGTATTCTGAAGGTAAGGGGACAAAACCGTGGCTGATAAGAGAAACCAAAGACAACATAAAAACCAAAGAGAGGGCATAGAGCG